>NC_090898.1:3367315-3451169 GCF_040956055.1 Brachionichthys hirsutus
TTTGCCCTCGGTGGAAAACGTTTGGACACCGCTGATCATCCTACAGCTCATCCTACTGCTAAAGCGGGTTCATTGTGTTAAATAGAGGAGATGACAAAACGCATTCATAAACAAGTGGAGCTGTCAATTTAGCACCCTAATGGATCCTATTACGCTTCTAAGAACAGAAATAGCCGTCAGGTATGAATCACGAAATCGGCTCAACAGTGGCCTGCGTCTAAATCATCCGGAGTCAGACAGGTTTTCATCCTGCCGTTCATCTGCAGCGTCATGGCAGGCATTCGCAGTGGATTCATTTCCTAATGGACTCCAGCGAGTGCCTGCCAAGGACTAACAAGAAGCGAAGGAACAGCATCCATTAGGAAAAATGCCTGTCTGTGAATTGTGGCCACCCAGCATGAAGGAGCAGGAGCTGGACAAGAGAGTTTGTAGATTGATGGACAGCATCTTGTAGTAATGAAAGATAACCCCCCGTCATCCACAGAAGGCCAGCCTTCAGCATGGGCCACTGAGCGCTTTTTAGCTGGGCTTATTTATGTGTTTGTTATATACGCCTTCATATCTGTCTGCACTGATGCTGCTGGTTTATGCTACAAGCCAAAAGCAGAGAGCGGTAAGGCCGACCCCAATCAGCCCTGAAGAGTGGGCCCAACTTCGTGCTGGACGAGCATCATGAAACAAAAATCCAACTAGTGGCCAGGGCCCCTCAGAGTCCAACAGAAGGCAGTCCACCCCCCCAAGGGCATCCGTAATGCAAAGCCACATGGGACCCAAGCAGGAAAAACCCAGGCCAGCCAGAGCAAAGGCACGCCTCCGTCAAGATAGGACGGGGGAGGGGGTACCAGGGGACAGACGATTAATGACTTATAATAAAGTAGCAAATAGCATTTCAAATCAATGTTTTGTACCCAATATTCTGAGAGTTTCCGTGCCTTCATGGGCTTAAAAAACCATTTGCAGCCGACTTTTCCATCCCGTCACACACTGGTGTGGCAACAGTCCAGCGTAGAGGCAGCACAGTCACCATGTGCAACGTGAGGAAACGAGGGTTCTTATCTCGGTCCCTGTCTTGAACGAGACGGGCCGCCTACATGGTGTTCCTCTCTTGCCCCCACTCAACGTTATCTGTGGCGATCCGTTCAGACGGCACTAACAACGGTGGAAAAGCTGAAGCCCATAAGCTCTGTAATTTTAGTGCAATTGAAGCCAAGGAAAGACATTGAATATATGGGTAAATGCTAGAGACAGGGAAAAAGGGAGTCCAACCTCGGATGGTGCGCGTTTACCCAAATACCACAGACCCCAAATGAAGCATGTCAGCTCTGCTTAAAGCCTCTTCTGTCTGAAAGAGAGAGAGAGAGAGAGAGAGAGAACCAAACTGGAAGAAGCTCCACAGGCCACCGAGCTGACATTCCAGTTAAATAGACCAGGGTAAAACCAGGTGTGAACACAGCGCTCCTGTTTAGACTTGACGCCGCAAAGCAGAAGGTGTACCTGGCAAACTGTCAAAAAGCTAAACACAGTCTGTTCACTGCAGCTCCTCAACCTCTACCGTTTGTGCTGAGCAAGCGGTGCTGCAACCGGAAAATAAAAAGGTAGCGCTGGAAAGCGTTTCTTCTGAACCTTCCGTTTGCTTATAGAACTCCTTTCGACTTCATATGGATATAAGATATCTTTTTTTTTTTGGTACTTAGATGTTGGATTATACGTGCATTGGGACTGGAAACAATCCAAACAATGATAATGAAAAACATAATGATGATAATGATGCTGAAAAAACTCAGCCTTTTTGGGGAACCAATCAGCTTTGAGATGTCCACTTGTCTGCGCACCGCACATGCATGCTCTACCTGTGGCTCATGCATGAGTCAAAGAAGAAGACGAACAGAGTGAATAAAGTTTATTTTTGGTGGTAATGTTCTGGCGAAAATGAGCCATTTCTGACAGAGCTGTTTGAGACAGAAAAGAGGGACGCTGTCCTGCAGCATCTGTTTGCTACTGCTGCACTTTCAGCTTGTCCCGTGAGGGTTCGCCACAGCAAATCAATGTTCTCCACTTCACCCTGTCCTTTGCATCGTCCTCCCCAACACCAGCCACTCTCATACTATTTTGACCAAAGACTGTCACAGATATTTCATATAAGTGTTTGGAAACTGCGTTAACTTGTGGAAAAAGGGTATAATATGTGACCTTTAAGCAAAATGGAACTGGACTATACCTCCAAAGGTATTTTAACATTTTGATGGCACATGGAGAAAGAAATATCACCGACATGACTTGTAATTCTCAACTTAAGTTCCTCAGCAAATATCAGGTATCTCTCCGGCCAGGCCTGTCACACAACAGAGCGCAGGCTTGCTGCACTGCAGGAAACCGGACACGGCGTCTGAGGCATGAGGCAGATAAACGCCAGACATCATTTCAGGCTGATTCCTGCATAAATAAAAATAGGCCTGTCCTCTGGAACAATAGAGGAGCGACAGCCACCTTGTTTGATAGCACTGGAATGCCTGAATTGCATGTGTGTGCCTGCTTTGTGTGTCTGTGCTGCCTGCATAGGCAACGCGCCTGCAAGTGATACATTAGGCGTAAAACACAGCATGAGAAGCATCAGGATAAAGGATTTTTTTTTTTTTATCAAATAGTGCACAAGCTCAAATGTCAAGGTGCTGAACAGCTTTTGCAGGAGTGTTTTATTATTTATATGGCACACACACACTCTGAGATATCACTTACGTGACTGGAGCACACGGCCTAAGGTGGATTGTTTTTTGATATTGTGCAGCGATCCTCTGGATGACCGTGATGCAGCAATGTAGCTGCCGCTTTGCAAAATGCAAGCCCGGGGGCTTTGCATATAGGATTTGTCTACCAATGCGGCATCTCGGGTTACAACTAAATACAGAATCAACTCTTTCTATTTCTGCAGATGAATCATCAAAATGCATGACAGTAAAAGACCATCCGGTTCATGTTTGTTTGTTTTAGCTTGTTTTTGTTTAGCCAAAAAGCAGCATGACACTGCAAGCGTGTTTACAGAAAATGGCACCCTCTTCTTCTCAAGTATTAATTTAAATAGACCAACTAGATCAAGGCAGAGGGGAAATGTATGCTTATGAGGTGAGAAAAGAGTGTTGATGCTATTCGCAATGTTTTTGAATACTCCTCCATGTCAGACAGAACGATGGATGGATGGATGGATGGATGGATAAAAAAATAACGTCGACTCTTGACCAGTTGTTCTGGATATTAGATTTGACGAAAGCGTTTGTAAAATAATAAGAATTAACATATATTATTGTGTCGTGGTATAGAATATTGTGAAACATTTCATGCCATCCAATCATCCACTTTCTTCCGCTTTGCGGGCCACAGGAGCTGCTTTGAGGCGAGTGCAGCGCACGAACATTTGATGCCAGTACACTCAAATATTCTATCCAAAGCAGAGACTGATTCATGTGACTCTAAAGGAGAGGAAAATGTTTGTAACCAAATGTTAGGAACAGAAAGCCAGAATAAATATATACCGGTATATAAAAAGAAATAACTTTAAGTATACAATGATGATGATTGGTCTTCAATCTAAAACTTTAACTTGAACAGAGAGGCTAATTTTAATATCTTTGTATTATACTGTAATTAGTGTGTAAATATAGCTGGCCACACACACAAACACTAAAACACACACACAGAGAGAGAGAGAGAGAGAAATATTATAGAATAAGTCGCTCTGGAAATGGCTGACTTTATGTACTATTGTTTAAATTGTAGAAGTCAGTTTTTTATTTTATTTTTTTTACTGACCAAACCTCAGTCAGTCTCCTGTCAGTGGAACTGCTCCAGGCCTGATGACTTAACATGCACGGATGATGTTATATGTTGATTTGCCATATTATCTGTGTTTGAATAGTTTGGTCTGATCGGTGCCCAGAGGGATAGCGTGGGAAGAACGTGTTATCCTCTGATAAAAGCATTTCCAAAAAATGGAATCCTTCTCTCATCTGTATTAAAAAAAAAAAAAAAAGAAGCATGGGAAGATGTGACAAATGCAGCGTTTTAATTCAAGCAACACTTGTCTCGTTGGGTTGAGTCAGCTGTCAGTGCTGAGGCCGACTCCAAATATCCTCTCTAGCAACTGAGCGTAGTCAAGCCTGTCATTTCCCCAGGAATAGAAGGGTAGTTAAAATTACAGCTTTTGAAGAGTGGAAATTTAAGCACTGCTTGTTCTTAAATAGGAGCCTCAGACATATGGCAACATTTATATATTTAAAGAGGAGCAATTTACATTATGAAAGGACTCTTTAATGATATGAGTAGCATCTGCCTATGCAGCTGCACACTTGCTATGCATGGAGTTAGCACAGGTTTATGTTGTTTTACACACCGGCCACAGCTAATAATAACAACTACTATTAATACTACACTGCTATTAAAATGAATGATCCTGAAATCAATTTAAACATTTGATTTATAGGCATTGAAGACAGATTTGCTTAAAGATAGCTTAAATGTCACATTGAGGCTGAGGGTGTGGACCCCAGGATGGAACGACCATGCAAAGGAAAACAGTCCAATAATATTTAATAAAAATAATAGTAACAAAAATATACTTTTAATAAAAATCTATAAAAAAACACACGCACTGAAGGACGGGCTGGCGTCACAAAGTAACAAACAAAAATACACAGCCGAACAAAAACCACAAGATACAAAAAAACTGGCGATCTGGCGTCACTAATAATAAATACAACAAAAATACACAGCCTAACAAAAGAAAACCTGCACGCTGCAGAGGATACAGACGTCACCAAAAAAGAGAGGAACTGGAGGATGACACGGTGAAGTAGGAACACAGGCGCAGAATGCAACACACACGGACACCAGGACGAACGCATCAGCTGGCAGAGAACTGAGGGAGAGGAGAGTGGATGAAGGCTCAGGGCTGATGAGGGATGATGATCAAGTGTGTCTCGTCCAGTCCGTCCTAAGCGGCCACGCACCCTACAACTAAAAAAAAACAGAGACAGGGGTGAGCAAAGGGAAAACACATAAGAAAACAGACTAATTACGAATCAAAACAGCATAATCCTGACGTTAAAGCTATACAAAGACTCATTTTGACACTTTTTCATGGCGAAACAAGCCGTGAAGTTAGCAGTAATTTAAATTTGAAATACAGGACAGGTACTATCGGAGCTACAACCGAGATCGGTTCCGGCCACATGGCCGACATGAGGGAATCTTTGCTGTACATGGTATCAAAGTGTTGCATTTATAAGGAACTTTTTCTTTAATTTTTTCTTTTATTATACATAACCTTGTTTACTCTTTATTTACAATTTTTAAGCCTTTCATTTTAATCATTTAATCATAATTTTTCAATTGTATATCTATTATATACAGTATAGTACGTGCACGTATTGTATTTTAAGATCTCCCATCTTTGTAATCCATAGGCAGACAGTATATGTATCTTTTCCATAATTATACTGCATTGTTTTCAGGCGCTTTAATTTTGTAAATATGATATGATAGGTTAAAGAAAAAAATACAGTATTACAGAGCAGTTTTATTATTGACAAAAAACAAAACAAAAGCAAAGACATAGTACAGATGTAAATATGAAAAACAGGCATCACTGAAATACTGCGTGTGCAAATAAATGAAAAATAATTTTAATACAGTACTGTACTGTAAAGAAGTTCTACAAACAAAATTAAAGTCCACTGGTGCTTGGTCGCACATCATCTCCGCTTGATGGAGAGGTCTGGCTGCGGGTCTGGTGAGGCGGGGGGGTTCCACATGAGGGGGGGTGGGGGGGGTCCACATTTGGAACAATGGTTCTCTTTATAAACATGCTGAGATCACTTTGAATCTCTCGTTTTTGCCAATTTTCACCGGAACATTACCACAAAAAAATCAACTTTATCCACTCTGTTCTTCTTCTTCTTCAACTCATGCACGAGCCACAGGTAGAGCGTTGACGTGCAGAGCGCTGACACGGGGAGAGTGCACACGCACCCGTTTTGAGGGGGGAGATTGCTGCCAGACATGTTTCAATACTTAATCATAGAACTACGTAAACTACGCAGGATTGACTGGATGGTTTAATTTAGCAGTTTTTGGGTTGTTAATGACCCAAAACCACCAAAATATGAGTGTAGAAACACGGGAAAAGGGATTTTTTCCATAATATGTCCCCTTTTACTTCAGTGATTGGTTAGTTATTGGGGCGCACGCACATAATTAGTCACCAAAACACGACACCTTCAACCCATCCTGCCTAATTGCTCACTGTGTGGATGCTGCGCTGGTCTTTCCTCCATTGAACAAAAATGACTTTCCATTAGGGATCATAGAGGATTGGGGTGGAATAAAGGCCCGTCTGAAATTAGTCTTCTGAAAACACGTGAGTGCAGCTGCTGAAAATAGAGATCCAAAACAATGAAGCCAAAAAGCAAAGCTGGTGAATACAATCGAGCACATTGTAACGCTGTAGTAGGAGAATGCTGTAGTATTAGAATGCTGTAGTATTAGAAAGCTGTAGTATTAGAATGGTGTAGTATTAGTAATATACATTTGTCCTTTTCCATTGATTGAAGACTCTATAACGTACAACACATTTGGACACACCGTGTTTAGCTGAAACGGGGGGGGGGGGGGGGCACTTCTTTATTATGCGGATCCGCATCCCGGAGCCGAAGAAGCGGTTGAACACGAACGAATGAACAAATTTACTCGTAACACCGCTGAACCCTGGGAATCCCAAAGCGTAAACATTAAACCAAGGAGACGAGGGCAGATTTTGGGAGTAATTGTGCAGCCATCTCCACTATTATACAGACAGTCATGGTTGTTAAACTTAGTAAATATCTTGGCATTGACAGGCTGACCTTTGACCCACAAGTCGGCGGGGTGTGTGTGTGTGTGTGGAAAAAAGTATATTGTTATCACAAACTGTAATATCAAGTTTGTTAATCTGCTGGTACGGGTCAATCAGTTTCAAAAATAGAAATCAACTTTGTTAAAGTCTGCAGCGAGCTTTCAGGCACGCCTTTAAATATCGGCACCATGAAAAGGAGCCCGATCCATTCCGGCCGTCCCCTTTACTAATTCATTCCTGTTGATCCCCAATGCTCGCTGATATATCGTCCCAAACTTGCAGGACCAGTGGGCTTCAACTCATTTGTTGCTGCTGCTATTGGCTGGTCTAATTGCCCCTATCGGTGATAATAAAAACATTATTGATCCTTGAACCATTGACCCGCCAATGTAAAACTTTATTTTTTCTATCGCTGAACTTACAGCTCAAACTGCAATTTCCTCATCAAACACATGGATGTGGAAACATGCAGGGGCGTCACTAGGTTTTAAGGACAGGGGGGGCTTAGCCCCCAGGAGATGCAAAGGATGTGAGCAAATGTAGCGTACGAGCACAAAACCTCACAAACGGCTAACAAGGACTGAGAAATTATACACTAATATTATTTCAGTCTGTTTTTTAATACAGTACAACAACAAACAGGTTTAACCAGTAAGATAATGTTTACAGTATTAACAATAAAAAAATGGCTCACATTACAACTTATTTGGTGGATGGAAGCATCAAAGAATGCTGTCTGTTTCTAAGAGAAGCAAATCTGTCGATCACTCTGTTGTGATTCTGAAGCTTGTCTTTTTCAATGACTGCAAGACTGTGAAGTCTTTTCTGGCTCGTTTGAGCCAGACGCAGTGCACTAAAGGACCGTTCACATGAGCAGCTGCTTACGGGCACTGTTAGGGCAACTTGGGTAGAACCTTCAGAGAGGGAAACATGTCTGAATCAAGGAGGTTGTGAACAGACAATATCTCTTTGGGTAAACATCCAGCCTCTGTTTTCTGGCCGCCAGAACCTCCTCTGTTTTCAGGCTCTAGTGTTGAAGTTCATTCAAGTGTGATCCACTCAATAAGTTCTCACATTTAGGACACATTTAAATCTTAACTCAAGCTATCATCCTATCCACAAAAGGGAAAAGTAACTCTCTTTTCACTGTGTCTGAGTTCTAGTCAGTGCGTGAACCTGCAGGTTCCTCCAGGTTCTGCAGGTCTCTGCACCTGATTCAGGGAGGCTGTGGGCGTGGCTCAGGGCTGTAGTTCTCCCATACAGCTCCATGGCTAATGCATCTGTGCGTTTCCCTTAAATCTATCACACACTAACTAAATGTTACTACCAGCAGTGATAAACACTTACTTTCTTGAAAAACTTTCTTATATCCATTCTTCATCCATCCGTTCACGTTCTTCTCCTAAAGCTTCAAACATGCTGCAGGGACTGACGTCCTACAATTAGCGCGGTCACAGGGAAAACGTGGACTGGAGTTTCAGTGATGCGAGCATTCTCTATAAGAATAGGTGGAACGGGTTCTCTACCTTTCGTCATGATGTGAGGGGAAACTGATTCATGATCAGATGTAAGTAAATAATGACAGGTTACATGTTTTTAAACATATATTCTGGCGGCTTTAATAGAATATGTCCGCATTTTTTGGTCACTGAACAAAAAAAAAAAAAAAAAAAAAAGGTTTTTTTTTATAAAACAACCCAAAATTATTTAGGGGGGCTTAAGAATATTTTAGGGGGGCTGAAGCCCCCCTAAAATAGGCCTAACGACGCCACTGTAAACATGGCTAAATAAAGTCAAATAAAGTACTAAAGTAATACTGCATGCAACTCCTTATCCTGCGCAGTGAAGCCTGATGGGCGTCAGATTTACAGCCCACACTGCAGCAGACGTAAAAAGGGATGCTCCCATGTGCGCCTCCAGCCTGCTTCTGCTCAGAGGGACCTTAGGCAGGGACACTGTCTGTCCGACTGGGGGCGGCGTTGGACACACAACCACCACCTCCCACCTCAGCCTCACTTTGCTGCTGGGATCAGCCATTCAGATCGCATGCAAATCCAGAGAGAGAGAGAGAGAGAGAGAGAGAGAGAGAGAAGAGGGGGAGAGAGAGAGAGAGAGAGAGAGGGAGAAGAGGGGGAGAAGTGCAGTTGCATTCCTGGAGAAAGAGATCCCAGCCCCTTCCTCCTCCTTCCTCTCTTCCCTCCTGCTCTTCCAGCCGGCGGCGGCAGTGAGGGATTCTTGTTGTGTTGCAACCCGGGCTGCAGATGCGGGGAGCAGGGCTGCGGGAGTGAGAGAGAGAGAGAGAGAGAGAGAGAGAGAGAGAGAGAGACACCGGTAGTCCGTAGGGAAGTTGTGGAAGGAGGTTCGGTGCCACGTTCAAACGCACTCTTTAGAGTTTGGAGCTCGTCCTCGACCCCCCCCCCCCCCCGGGCGCGCTTACATCGCATTTGAAGTTGACCCCCCCCCCGGCTGATGGCGATGGGCTCCCAGCGATGGGCTCTCCGGCCCGGGAGGACAGCGCTGCTCCTCGCGGGGCTGCTCGCCGCTCTGTGGCCGCGCTGCGCCGCAAGTTGCCCGGAGAAAGACTTGGAGGACCGGGAAGAGGAGGCCAACATAGTGTTAACCGGCACCGTGGACGAGGTGATCAACGTGGACCCCGTGCACTACACGTATTCCTGCAAGGTAAGTGATCTGATTTGTTTCCTGAAGGGGGGGGGGGCACCTGCTCCCCCCACCATCACATTCTAATGTGCACTATTAGAAAAAGTCCAATCACGACTTCACACCTTTACCCTCGTGGATGCAGGTAAAATGCACAACAGAGAAAACGAGCAAAGCCAGTCTGCAGAAACACTGATAAGTAATCCACTGTAAGAAATAGAGGGATGATGCTTTAAATAATAATCATACTAATTCCATTTATGACGTGGAGAATCCACGAGACCATGTGAGTGAGGGGCCCCAGAGACTGCCCCCCCCTCCCCCCTTGCTGGGCTGCAGCCTTGACTCGACTTCGAGTCGTGCACCTTGAAAAGCTGCAACTTCACTTGCCATTGGCTGCAGATCTGTGACATTTTGCGGCTGTAACTGTGACGTCCTTTTGTGATTAGCAGGGTCTTAAACTGTCACAGGCAGCGAAGTGCACTGAGACTGTTGCGAGGTGTGCCCAGAGCAAAGATTGGTAGTCGTGCTTTATACATAATCATTAATCATTCATGTCCAGCCTTTGTGTGATAGATCAATCCGAAGTAGTAAAATCACCAAGTGACATATTACTTACAGGATTAAGATTAATAAACCACCAAAACAGCCAAAAATGTTTTCCTCCATTCTTCTTTTTAACATGACCCTTCGTTGTGAAACAAACGTATACACATCATGAACTTGTGGCAGACCACTCTATAATCTGTCAAAATAAACAAGTGGTGTTTGGTCAGCTCTCTTGCTGCCGCTTCCCGTCTCCTGGTGAATGAATGGAGTAGATTAAAGGCACGCCAGCTCGCCTTCTGGAAACAGAAACCGCCACCATGTGCTGAAATTTGACAAGACAGCCAACATGTATTAGAAGGGATAAGCTTTCCCATGACAGTGTGTAAAAACACCCTTTTTGGAGCATGAAGTGTTGCACTTTGGTGTGGATGGACACTTGATCTTTTGTGTAAAACTAATTCTAGTGATAAATAATTGCTCAGTAAACAGTGTTGCCTTTGCATGAGCTTTGAAGGAGCTCTGAGAGAAACTGATTCAAATGCGCCAAAGGTGGTCACGGCACATGTTACATGTTACATGTTACGGCACAGGCATGCTCATACTAATGACAATCTAAATTGGTTTGAACAATATGTGCTATCTTTCTGTTGCCCTTGGTGTAAAGGTCAGGGTCTGGCGCTACTTGAAAGGGAAGAGCAGCGTCGACCGTGAAATTCTCCTGGACGGTGGCAACAAGGTGATGATTGGTGGCTTTGGAAACCCGGGGATCTGCGACAACCAGGTCGCCACGGGCGACACTCGCATTTTCTTTCTCAACACTGCTCCGCAGTCCACGGGGCCAGAACGCAAGACCGAACTTATGCTCAACTCAAGCCTGATGAGGATTACCCTGCGCAACTTGGAGGACGTGGAGCATTGTGTGGAAGGTAAGCATCCAGTTTGTTGTGGGTGGAACAAGGCCTCGGGCCCGTCATGGGTAGGAATACATATTACCGGGAGTCTGAAAATGGTCCCAAATTGCTCACAGCAATCATAAATCCTTAGAGTAGCAAGGATGTCATAGGCTGATGGCTGCCGAAATGGCTTAGCCTCTGGGTGGGTTCGAGAGTCAAAGGTTTCCCACAAGTCAGTGAAATGAGAATACCTGAGTCATGCTGGTAGCTTTGTTGCCATGGGAAGTCTCCACCCTTTTGCAGGTCCGCTTGAGGTGTGTGTCTGATTAACACCTTGAGGACACGGTTTGAGTTGCTAAGGGACGGTTCCTGACCTTTGCACCTTGTAGTTGGGCTGTGGGGAAGCTGCGTAACACTTACATGTACATATAGCACATGAGCACATGACATGGAACCCTCACAAAGTAATACAGGTTTTCTGTGTGTGTGTGTTTTCTTTTCTTTCTTTTTTTTTTTTTTACAGCTGACTCACAGGTTCCGATCAAACCAGAAAACAAAAGCAGGCAGATTGATCAGAATTTTGTCATGTTTAGTTTTTGTCTTGTGTCTGTGTTTCTCCCCACTTCCTGTTTTATTTTGGCACTCACTCACCCCTCCTCTCTCCTTTCTGACCTTGACTTCCTGCCTTTGTGTGGTCATCAATCCCGCCCCGATTGGTTCCACCTGTGTTCCCCTACCTCACGTATAAATTGTTTGTGTCTCCCATTGCCCTGTGTGTTTGAAAGTGTTTGATATTGAATTAGACATTGCTTCTGGGGTCTGTGCATTTGGGTTCAAGTCCTAGTTTGGGTCGTGACAAATTTTCGTACAAGTGAAAATCAATTTAAAAACATTTTCATAGAGATTCTCATCTTTTAGAAGCAAAAAAGAAAGATCTTGTTATTTTAATGAATTGCATACAATAATGCCAACCTAAGAAATTACTTGAGCAAATAGCTTGACTCCTCCAAATCCCTTATTTGGTTGGGAAGTCATTTGTCAGGCTCTTACGAGACGAACCATGCAGCCGTGACTAATGGATCTCGGCGTCTACCCAGCCTTTGCCCCAAGACAGCGAACAGAACAGTTAGCTTGCTGCTGCTTTAACTTTAACTGGTGCTTGACAATGTTGGCAGGTGTTCACAATTTTAATCTAAGTCTTAGACAGGCCCGGGAGGAAATGAATCAGACCACGACTCGCCTTGCTGAGAGTCTCCAGAGGCAATTGCTGCTTCGCAGTCGTGGGGTCTGCATTGTGAACGGTTCAGGGTGGCAAGACGTTCCGATGGATGGATCCGGCTTGCAAGCGTAAAGTTTCATTTGGCACACACATAAAACTTCTTCTGTTTGTCTGTCCGGGCACGAAACACTGCTCTGCTAACCTTTTTATCCAGCGCCCTTTTCTTTCTTTTCATCTCCTGCTGAGGATAGGGGAGTTTTTTTTGTTTTGTTTCTTGGCTCTGACAAACTGTCTAGAATGTGCCCTTTTTGTTTCAAGGCTTTGTATTTGAAGAGGGTTTACTTCGCGTAACCTGATATTTTTTCCCCCTCGTATCCTTTTACAGCTTAAGAAGTAGCAGCATGGAAATACTTAAAGGAATCATCTGGGGAGCGTTTTGAGGCTTCTTATGCAGTGACTGTCGATACGTAACATTCTGGCACAAACTCTGTATTTGTGTTCTGTGTAGTGAAATCAGCCCTGATGATTAGCTGACATATTTCCATCTGGATTGACAATGTTGAGGTTTAAGTGCAAGCATTTTTAATTAAGAGAGTCCAAGTCAAATCCCCTTTGTTCTGTGCAACGCCCCCCCCCCCCCCCCCCCCCCCCCGGGACATCAGTGCACCGGGACAAGACTCTACCTGCAAGCAGCACTCATTGTGCCCTCCTCTGCTTTCTACTCATTCTTGACATTTTCCGATAGCTAGGATAGACTCAGGAATGCTTGGCAGCGAGCTTGGGTGGGAAGGCTCTCGGATGTGAAAGGGAAAAAAAGGCTTTGTGTTAGCGCTTTTTCCCACCAGGAGTTTTTTGGGGGGACGCCGACACGATGGAAAATAAGATGAGTGATATAGTCAAAGTTAAAAACAGAGAAATTCCTTCTCGCATGTGAGAATGCGAGGAAGGCTGTGTTTGCTATGGCATATTTTGTTGGGAGTTTGGATCGGCGCCGGGTGACGATAGGCGCCTTCAGGCATTGTTTATCGCACTATTTCTGCTGCGCTCTTCGCACTGGCACTTCAAGGCCACTCCGTCTCTGCATGCGATCACTTTGCTGCAGGGTTTTATCTGCCACAGGGCGGCCCTACCCGAAGGAGCGTTTGCAAGATCTCAGTAAACACCAGTGGGGTTGGTCAGACATTGAAAAGTTACCCCCCCACCCCATTTTTGTTCCCTGATGCCTTATATTTACTTGAATACATGGTGTTTTTTGCTATATTGACACTTCTGTGATTAAAGAAATAAAGTAAAAAGCAAAAAAAAGTGAACGTTTTACTCGAAATGTCCACGGTGTTCCACCTCGTCTCGCCTGATAAGCATAAAAGCCGTCGGGACAGAATCTCGTCGTCTTCCCGCTACCGTTCAGCGATGTGTTTGACACCATGGATGATTGTGCTGTGCCGAGTTGACCAATAGCATGTTAGAATCAAATGGAAGAGAAACTCATAGTTTTGCAAACGGGAATGAAGAGTCAGCAGAATGCATTGTCCTCCTGATCCGCTAGACCAGGGATCTCAAACTCGCAGCATTTGTTGCCCGCAGGATGATATGAAAGTTTGAAGTTAATGCGGCCTGCAAGTTTTATCAGTTTTTTTATTTTCGTATTCAATAAATGAATATCTCAAGAATGTCTTTTGACTTTTCGATTGTTAAAAATGCTGAAAAGATCGTCTTGAAACCACGTTTTTCAGAAAATTGAAAAAGTAAGATATGCTCATTATGGGAGAGAAGTTTAGCTGCATTCGTCTTTCTTTTTTTGGGGGGAATACCTGATGTGGCCCGACCTCACCCAGACTTTTCCTGCCACGCCCCCCCCAGGTAATTTGAGTTTGAGACCCCTGCCTTAGAGGTAAGAAGATACAGACATTATGCTGCACTTCTTTTCCACTCCCCCCCCCCCCCCCAATGCTGCGTTAATGGCAACAAAGCGTGTAGGTGTTTTGAGTTTGGAAGAGAGGAAGCCCTCTTGATGGAGACGTGTTGAGCGGTACAGGAAGATCTTATCTGTCTGGCTCTGCTTATCAGCTGCTTTTGTTTCAGCACTTGATGTCAGAGTCTTTCTCTCAAGGCTCTGGGGAAGAAAAGCAGCAACAAAGGGCTGTTTCTTCCTCCTGTCCTGATTTCTTCTTCCCTTTTTTTTTTTTTTTAAATCTGCTTCTTACTTAGAAGAGGAGAGACGAGCCAGTCAGAAGTCAGTGCAAAGTCCTGCGACAGCTGCATCAAAGATGATTCCTTTATGCCTTTAAGCTGTGCCTATTTAATAGGGAATACAGGGCGGGGCTCGTGTGCTTCACAAAGTCTTTGTGGGATGTTAATGAGCAGCGTTTTACTGCTCAACATACCACTGACAATTTATCATCTGTGTGCATAGCTGTCCAGAGGTTCACTGGTAATGGGGGCTAGCCAGGCTTGGTGAGAACATGATGGGGGGGTCTTGATTTTCCAGCAGGTGGTCTTGCTTAATGACGGTCGCGCAGAACCGTAGAATGTTCCTCGGAGTGGGAGGGATGTGGGATGTCTGTTTAAGTGCTCTCTAGGGCTTTTTCAGTGACTGAGCCTCAGCCTCACACAAATCTTTGAGCTTTCTTCCCGCTGTTTGTGCAAGGAGGTGGCCCAGGAGGAGCTGGAATTCCTCACCTGTGCCAGCGCCTACCTGGCTGCCTCCGCCCTCCTCACCTGCTTGCTATGTAGGGAGACAGTGATGGGACGATAAGAGAGTCATGAATGCTTCAGTTTTTAGCCATGATGTAACTTGAATGCTTGAATGAACATCCAGAGGGCAGGCGGCTCCGTTGCTTCATGAGAAATCAAAGACTTACCGCCCCTTCAAAAAAAAGGGTCACTTCACAGTTAATCAGTGACTGGAAACACTTGAAGATAAAATATAAGGTTTCGTTGGGTTAACTTCCTCAGCTGTTTTTAAATGTAAATGTTTTTTATTACAGTAATATCTTGACGTATGAGTAAAATTCGTTCCAGGACCGAGCTCGTAACTCAAATCAATGTCAAATAAATGTTTCACATATAAAATAACTGAAAACAATTTCATTAGTTCCAGCCGTCTTAAAACACTCAAATCAACGCTAATAACAATGTAATAAAAAAAAAAAAAAGCAATATAGATTCACACACGCACACAATGATAAATGATGTACAGTATTATTGTACTATAAAATGTGGTTTTATTATGAGATTAACTTCCAGACAGACATCCTTCTGTTTGAGGATTGTACACGTCGTTGATGTACTCCACTCGTACTGGCGTGCCAAATCACTAACGTGCACACCACGGCCACGTTGATCAATAATCTCACGCTTCATCTCCATCGTCATCGTATGTCTTTTCTTCTCACTGCCATCCTTACCCCTCGCTTTCTTTGGACCCATCACTCATAACGAGTACTCACAGATACAGCCACATCACGTCAATAATGGAAACGCAACACGGGAGACGAGTACGGAAGGCGGTGAAGACCTGAACTGAACGAGTGAAGAGCAATCGGCCCTTTACACCTGATAAGAGTGGGCTTACTGGTTTAGTGCCTTTTTTTGTTTGTTTGTTTACCATGAACATTTATTCTATTTGATTCAAACGTGATCATTTCCCCTGCGTTTAGCAGCAGACCTTTCTTCTGACAAGGTGGTCCTGCCTCTATGAAACGTTCTGGGAAATCTAGCAGCAAGTTTTCTGCCCTATAATTTAAATATCCGTCTCAACTACCACCTGCTCCTGTTTTAAGCTCACCTAGAAATTGTGTTTATGGATTAGAGCATCCATCCTGTACAGTAAAACATGACAACCTAACATATATTTGACTTTTCAAGTTATAAAACAAACAAAAAGAAAAGTGGGTAATTCCAAATGGGGGAAATTGTGTGAGAAACATACACAGCCATGACCTGGTGTCTGAAGTAAAGCACCGGGGTCCTTATCCAGTCCATGTTTTTCACAAGCAGCCCTTTGTCTTCAGGGAGTCATAAGAAGTCAAGACTTCAGGGATTGGATTTTTCTCAGGGTCCTTTAATGGATTAGGCAATCGCCTAAGAGTCAGATTTCATTCGCTTGCTCGAGCTTTTCTCCAAAGGTGCACTCTAGGTAAGTCCGCGTACCACGTGTGGCTTATGTCAAAGCATTTATGCAATGAAGCGAACAGAATCTGGACAGCTCAAAAGGCTCTGATGAAATAAGCAACAAAGGCTCAACGAGAGAAACGAGGCCAATGGACCTGTTTCCCCGCTAGCCCAGAATCTCCAGAGTTATTGCACAGTTTAGATTTTAATTAAACAAATATGCGGGAGTGGAAAGCCTGTTTGGCATAGCAATAAAGGGCTCTGGAAATGAAAATGCCATGAAAGATGGAAGAGAGCAAAGCTGGAACAGACCACTAACCGCAGGCTGTTCACCTTGGCCGGTACCCCGACTAGAGCGAGGAGTCGATTGCTGCCTTTTCTGATAAGGATGATATTGATTGGACCCAAAGACACCAACAAGATCGCCACTGCGCACATGCACAGATTCTATTTAAAACAGACATTCTATTCAGTGAATATCGTTGTCATATTGTCAAGCCTGAAATTGAGGCGGCCTGAAGTTGGCGGGAGTTTAAGTCCCAGATAAGCTCTTCAGTCGAAGAGAGGGGGAACTGAACTGGGAGGGGGACTAGGATGCACAGTGACCCGGAAACATCCGTCTCCCATCCCATAAGGAGCTCAGTGCAGCGGTCTGCACAAGCTCTGGGCTCCCTTTAGGGAACCGGATCTGTGACAGAATTCTTGCTCCGAGACTACATTTCTGAAACACATGCTCTGGCAAGTGCGGCCACTTTGCTCTCAGCGAGCCAAGAAACATCAGTTTAAAGAAAAGAGGGGGTTTAAGATTGAGGTCAGCTCAGCTGTCCCTCCAGTGCGTATCGCACTGATGGAAAACAAGGAAGAGTGTGGTTTTGTTTTGCCCTGCTACTTCTTTCTCATCAGTGGATGCAGAAGGAACCTCAATGACAAACGCTCTAAACTATAATTGCTTGCTATTGTGCCTGCTAAACGCCCTCGGCTTATGACGGGGAGTCGATTATTGAGCATATTGCAGTGCGAGCTTATTTGGTGTCTGGTTTTCTATTTGCGCCTCCAGAATTAAATCAGCGAGTTCCAGCAGTTTGAGGATGAACACCTCTCAGTGATGTCCGTTGTTTGCACTTTTTGAGGCCGTTTCTCTGATAGGCTCAGACGTAAACACATCCTGTCACCTTCTGGCCTGGAGATGCAGTCAACCGATGCTGGTTGACTGCATAAAAAGGAGGGATATAATCTTTTTACACCAATATCTACTCACCATAAATTGTGGTCTCAATAATTGCTTCTGTCCTTACTGTTAGTTTTTTTGTTTTATAAATTCCACATTCTTGTCTTTTAATTCAGGGTTCTTAGTCTCTATGTTCCGAGGCAGTTTTGAACCCTTCATTGCCTCGATAATGAAGCCAGTCAGCTGTAGATAAAACCGTGTTTTAAGTCTGACTCCTGGTTTGTCTGTTTGTTCTTTTCTTGGAGGTCGTCAGCTCCTGTTCTTCCTCCTCAGTTGGACTTTTCCCCTTAGCAAAGACGCTCTCCAAAGAAGTTTGTTTGTTTGTTTTTAATTATTGATTTTCGCTATTTTACGGCTGTTTTTTAGTAACGTATCATGTCACCAAAAATATTCACAGGCGAATGTTATGTTGGAGAAACTCCGGTCATTTTTCAAAATAAAACGCCTTTTTTAGACGTTAATAATCGATACAACACAAATTATATAAATGAGTTATTCTTTCTGTGCGGCCCGGTAACAAATGCCACACGGCCCTGTACTGGGTCACGGCCCGGTGGTTGGGGACCACTGCCCCGCACGACACCCATGTAATAATAATAATACATTTTATTTATATAGCGCTTTTCTAAAAACTCAAAGACGCTTGTAGCGTTAGTGAATGCATTAATATGCTGTTGAAACAGCCTCCGCTCTTCTGGTCTGGCTCTTCTTTAGAATGAATAACCGACTGTAAGATCTTGCTCCCATTTAGCCACATGCTGCTCAAACAGGAAGGAAGGCAGACGTGACAGTCGGGGGTCCCGTTCTCACAAACCTGTTGTGCTATTCACAACCTTATGCAGTGCTGTTTTGCTCCCCCCCCCCCCCTTTCCGCTCCGCACCCTCATCTTGACTTCATCATCCAATCTGAATGTCGAGAGGATGATAAGTCCGGGACAAACTTCGCTTTCCTTTGTGTCCTTCCTTTCTTTCTTTTTTTTACACGGATAAAATCCTTTTCTAGAAGTTGTTGCCCCGCCCACATTGCCATTATTCTCACAGTTGTCATCTTCTTCCTCCCAGTGTTCCCTTCACGCAGCAGTTTCACGTGTAATTAGACTGGAATTCCCTGCTCCATAAAGCTGTCATAGTGCTAACAACCAGGTGCAGTTTGTGCAGACTTAACATCAGCCTCTGACCTAATTCCTATAACCTCTCTCTCTCTCTCTCTCTCTCTCTCGCTCTGTCTCTCTTTCAACTCCCTCAAGATCTTAAAAGAGCAGATTAGACAAAACACACGTAGCGTTCAAGAAGAATTCTGTTGCTCGATTGTGAGAACTGTTGCATACCTGACTTTTGTCTTTCCAGAGACAGCTATGTGAAGTCTGAGACATCGCCTGCAGTGATGTCGGACCTCTGCAACCTGCTGCTCAGGCGAGAGGCTGCCCGACATTAGCAGCTTCGACTGAATCGCGTCTTGATTTGCAACTGTTACACAAGTTGCATTGTGGGTAATGTAGGCATCTAGTTTTAGCTTTGAGGGAAAATAACAATCAGTTTTCCGACTGCGGTACATTGATTTCCATCCGATATATATTATGTGTGTGTCAAAATAGAGCATCTTAAGCAACGCTCTAATTTTCAAATGAATCAAAGTGCTTCTACGCGGGAATAAACAAATCAGATTTTTTTTTACTTTCCAGATGATTTTAGTTTTGGTTGTTTTCTCTCTTAAGAGATGAACCCTCTTCAGAACTCGTCGCCTCTCTCTCTCTCTCCCTCCCTCCCTCTCCCTCTGCTTGCCGTCCAGCCTGAGAGATTTGTCAGGCCTGAGGGAGGTGCTCGGCCTGCCCCTGTTGTTTTAGACAACAATGGCAAGGAAGTGATGGCTTTCAGAGACAAACAGAGATGTCTGGCAGATGATGTCTCACTAACTTGACTAAGGACCTACACACACACATGCACACACTTTGCTATCTCCTCATTGGAATGAGCCATAATATGAAGCTTTATCTTTACCAATCATTATATCGCCCATTGAGGTCTGCTCCACTCATGACTCTCTCACTGCTGGGGATGCTCTGAAACACTTCTCCTTCTCCTCTAGCTCACATCCTACCTGTGGAGCGTACCCACTAACAACATTCAACAAGACACCCTCAATCTCCAGCATGAAACTCATCAGTCTCGAGTAATATTTATAAAAAATAAATAAATCTGCAAATGAGACAAGGGATTATCCCTCCTTTGTATTGAGGTTGTGACTGATAATCCCATTTCACCTGAAAATCGTAGGACACTGAATTGAACAAGGATTAAAAGAAAATTAAGGGAAAACTTCTTCTGTAATTTGGGTGAACTGTGCCTTTAAATTGTCCTTTCGTGAACCACCGTAGAAGACACATGGAGCCTGGACCATCAGAGAATCGTGTGCTGTACTACAATCCTGCACAAGCAGACGTGGTGGGTGCTATCACTAAAAAGTGAAAAGTGCTTTCGGCATTCGCCAGCAGAAAGCATGACGCCTCAGAGAAACTAGGCCTGGGGGGCAGACGTTTTTATCACAGTGTGAGGTATGCCCCGATCGGGCTCTCTCTTCCTCTGTGTTGTCACTCTGACAACCCTCGTCCTGTATCCCCTCCACATTGTGGCCTTGTTGCCACATAGCACTCTCTCAGCCATTCTAAGGACAGTAGTGCAAAAGTGAAAAACGTTCTACTTCTATCAATCAGAGAGTATTTCTCTCTGCACTGAGTGGGCAGAGGTTTGCCCTTGAAGAACACCGGAGGTAAACGTGTTTCAAAGGGCTCTTAGAGAAACATATGAGCAGTGAAACGGATACAGGTGCTGAAAGTGGAGCGATTGAGTTTTTGCAATGTGCTCGTTCTTCCATGAACTTTGTTGCAGGCTTGGACAGGTTGCCAGAATGACCTATACCTTCTTTGACTATGCAAGTCGATTAGAACCGTTAAAACCAAGTCGTGTTTCTTTGTAAATGACCGTAACGTCAGTCTTTCACAGATCGATGATAACGCAATACCCAATAATAGTTTGACAGGGGTGGAGTTCAAATGCAAACCTGCCTTCTAACAGATTAATTAAATATGCCACCAATTTGTCTTATCTAATATGTTTTTTGGGAAACAATATTTCTTTTTCTCCATATAATTTTTTATTTTCTTTTACCGTAATCCGTTCCGGCCGTCTAAAACAAAATGATATAATAAATGATACACAGTATCACTGTAATATAAAATGTCATTTTATTACGAGTTTTTGACAGACGATAGCGCTAACAGTGGCGCGCCGTACACTTACATCAACTTAGCCATGATAGTTCATCTCCATCGTCATCGTGCGTCTTTTCTTCTCGCTGCCGTCCTTACCCCTGGCTTTCCTGGGACCCGTCACTTATAAGGAATACTCACACAGATACAGCCAAAATCACGTCAATAATGGAAACACAACACGGGTTTATTTGATATGTCATGATTGGACATAAGGTCTATACATGCAGGAGGTCTACATGGATGTGTGCTGACTTTGAGGTGACCAGTGATTGTTAGGAATAACACGTCATCCCTTGGCGAGATAGACAGAGGTTTGTCTGGTCTTCCTGTGCTCCTCTGTCTCTCCTTCATGATCCCTGCGTCTCCTCTCGCTACGTAACCACAGGGTTATCCGTTAGGAACTATTTCAGTGTTTTTTGTTTTACATTTGGGCCCAAAACGAGTGTCAATCTGGACACCGCATTTAACCACCTTGAGGTCATCAGTGCATCCTGGATCCTCGAGGCCAGGGCAGGTTCTAGCATGTAAAAGCTCCAGTGTATTCAGTACTATTGGCTCCCAGCAAGTACTGGCCTTGCTTTTATCTCCCATGAATCGAGGGAATATCTAAAGGTGCTTCAAAGGTTAAATCTTATGGGACAAATGACGCAAATTTTCATGACACTTTTCAGATACAGCCGTGTCCTCTGACTATAATTCATTTTCTGTGCAACTATGACTTCAACAGCAATTATTTGATCTCCTTCACACATCAACGGCAGACATACAAATGGAATTACCTCACATCCTTTTTCATCCGTTGATTTCCAAGACCTCGTTCTATCCCAGTCAGGGTTCAGGCTGGCACGTGACGGTCCAATCACATCCCATTCCAGTTAAAAGTGGGAGGAGTGAAAGTCACCTGAGGCCAGAGGCTGTGTGAATGGATGGGGGCTAAATCAGCCTCAAATATGTTCACATCTACAAAGCACCTCAGATTAATTGTTTTTTTTAATGTATATTTTGGGGTCTCAGAAACAACGACACTGAGTTGTGATTAAAGCTCCAATATTTTTAAGCATGTCTCACGTCAGACTATCAACTTTTCTATCATGAATAATTGCTCATCATTTAAATGCACGATGTTAACAAGTGTGTTTTAATGAAGTCAGAATGTGTGGGTGTGTGCGGGTGTGTGCTCTTCCCACTGAACACATCCATCCCCTTCCTTTAGTAGTTCCAAAGTGGCTCCTTTGTTGCTCCCTTTCAAGCCAAATCTCTTTCTTTGTCTCCGGATGTGTTTCTGTCTATATGTGAGTCACTCTTAAACAAACTGTTATTCTCCAGCTATGTCTCTCTCTCTCTCTCTCTCTCTGTTCAGCCTGAGCAGATTGGACTTGTTGGTTTGCGATGCCTGCAGAATCTTGATCAGCTCAAATTTACATTTAGACAATGGCAGGAGTTGAGAGGCGATTTCTTCCTTCTTTTTTCCTTTCATTTCCCCTCCCGACCGCCGATTCCTCTTCCTTGTTCTCCCTTCTGCGTCTGTACCTTTGCCAGCACCCCCCCTTCCTTCTAAATAAAGGATGGAGTGAGAGCCTCCTCCACACTCGACTAAACTGAATGTTTCTGGACTTCATCAGCACCCCAGAGGACAGAGGATGCCGGCCGCCCGATCTCTGTCCACTCATTTTTAACTCGACTTTTGTCTTTGACATTGCGTTACGGCAAAACGCCGCGTGTTGGCGTCAATTAGCATAAACTTCATTTTGCATTAATTCTAGTGTCACACATTGAAGTTCGAATTCAGATCCTGTTTGTAAGCATGCGCCCTCAAGGTTGACAGGCTGCTCTGTGCTCAAGCATAAAGCCTCTCAGATTTGGCGACGTGCTGCAAACTGAAAGTGACCCTGCATATTAATTGCTGCTTAAACTAATTGTAGCATCAGTGAGGTGGGGAGGGCCTGTCGTGGTGCAATCAAGCTAAAAAGAAAGTAATTCGTGAAATATTGTTTCATGAGATAGGAGAATCACATGGACAGGTGTGTATATAGGTTTGGGCTGTAATGCATACCTGCTGAGTAATCCATTGGAGAAATGAGTGAAGTCTGTTGGGCTAGAATAAAAAAATAAATTGGTTGTGTTAGCTTGGATGGATGGATTTCATCTTTGCATCCCTCATGCCCAGTCTGCTTCTAAAAACCACACTGTCATGTTGCTGGGTTGACAGGTAACAAATGGCTTGGCCTGTTATCAACGACCAAAGGTCTATCTGAGACAAACATGTTGCCGGAGATATTAAAGGAGGAAAGTAACAAACGGGGAAAACGCACGAAATAACGCTGACGTTTCCAGTAGAAAAGGGCGGAGCCATATTTAGTTTACAACTGAAGTCACCACGGCTTCTTCTTCTTCTACTGTTTCTGGTATATTTGGTAAAATTGCGCATGTCAAGATAATTTATTCCGATCAAAAGTGTGATGCATGAACACGCAAGTCCTAATCGGATCAATCTTTTTAGGGTCCATGAACACAGTGCATCCAGTCGTAATTTTAATCCGAACGCTGATCGGATTAAATACATTTTGTCCATGTACACGCAGCCACTGTGAACATTTATGCTTCTGTAGGACGGTTTAGGCACAGTGGAAACTAAAAACAACCGTCACGGGCAGAGCAGCATATCTCATCGCAAAGCTCTGGTTTACGCTTTGGAAGCGTTGGGAACTTTCTGATTTAAACAAATGTCAGAATGTCACGTTCATTCCACTTAATTCAGTGCGGTTGTAGCTGTAACTGTGAGGAAGTGTGTGAAACATATAATATATGCTGCCCAGCAGAGGAGGAAGAGGGCCGGTCATCAGAACAACACTGACCACCTTTAATAGCAAACCTTAAAGTTTAATATTCCTCAACCGATCATTTGAATCAGGTGCATTGGGAGAGCAATCGGCGAAAGCCTGAATCCAAAACAGGGTCTGGGAATTCTCAGCACACCTCTGAAGAATCAGCTTCCAACTGGATTGTTCTGACAAGAACAGGTTTACTCCTCCCAATCTGCTTGTGGAAAATGGGAGCTACCCTGAAAATGTCCAAATATACTTTATTTATTAAATAAAATTCTGACTACGTGTACTTCCTGAGCAAAATCACTTTGGGCAAAATGAGAGGGACATCCAGGAAGAGCTGATGGTGCTCCCTTTTGGGCTAACGTCAGATACCATACCATTGTCAGATTATAATCCGACATTAGGAATGGGGCGAAACATTTAATGCACGGATCACACAACTGTTGATCATTCAAAAATCTGGCCTGAACGTTGATGGTTAGGATAGATGAACATGTGTGGTAGAAAGTGCCAAGGAGGATGCAGTAGAGCAAAACATGTGGGCGAGGAAGCTTAATTAATTTTATAGCCTTTCAGAAAAACTGCACGTGATGGACCTCATAATTCTTGCCAGCATGAAGTCACAGGTCCATGAGAAGAGGGGCGCTTTGCCTTTAGGCTCACCGGAGGCAGATTGCATGCAGTCAGCCACTGTGGTGATGCTAAATGAGATCCTTCATGTAAATCGGATGGATGGTTTGGAGGTGAAGAGCCCTATGACCCCACTAATAATTGTATTTATTCTCAATTTCACTTTGGATTTTACAGAGGATGAGGCTGAGGCGTGTGCATTTCTATGTCAGCATATGGGTTTCTGCATTTGACTTACACACATGTGGTTGTGTATATTTGGAAGTACAATTTAGGTGAGTGCCCCCCCCCCCCCCATGCATCAAAGACCTATGAAATCTCCTGAGATTGAGGAGACTGCTTTCTAATTTCCCTCCTCTCTCAGATGAGCTAACTGGACTTAAAATGTGCTGAGAAGAAATACGTTTTTCTTTTCTTAATAAACAACAAACTTTAGAGACCCGCTCAATTATTAAGCAACTGAAGGAAGGTTGAGTTCAGCTTATTGCATCTGCAGTGCTCGGCAAGCACGGCGGATAGCCTCCAAGCTGGAGCAGATTGTGAAGGGTCACCCTCAGGCCACTGCCAGGGCTGCTTTTAGATCAGCGTCGACAAAAAAGCCATGGGGAACGGCTTCTTGTGGGGGTGTGGGATTTGGGGGGGGGGGGGGGGGGTGGCAGGCAGTTTCCTTTGTCGTTGACTCCTTGTCTTTTTGAATCGTCCCCTCCGAGCCACCTGTCAGCTATCACAGCCGATTATCAAAGATCTGAGCTGAGCGTGCACACTTCACCCGCACTGGACTTTGCGTATGAGATATATGGCTGCGCTCTTCTTCTTGTGAGATGTCCCAGTACTATCCCACCATGCAGCACCAACCACAATCCTTGAGAAACCTTTGGGAGCAGAAAGGATTAAGCAGCTGTGAGGAGTCAGGGCACCAAAGTGTATTGCGACTTTTGAAAGAGTGAGTGGTATAACCTCCGTCCCCGATCTGGATCACACACATAATGACGCACAGCAGTTTTTCAGAATTCTGCTCCTCCAATCTCGGTGCAAGTCTTGGCCTCATTCATTGAGCCATTGTGTTTAAGTAACTGCCCAGATCATAAAAAAGAAGCCACAGATCGCTCTTTGTGGGTTTGAGTTGGAAGAGTCAGGAACGACCCACACACAAGCACTCATCCAAGCACACTTCATCCTGCCCGGTCCTGGTTACGGAGACAGGTTCTCATGTCGGCAGATTATTCACGGGGGATTTCGTTCTAAATGAGGTGAACTCTGCGTCCCTCAGAAGTGACTGCCAGGGTTTGAGCTGCTCCTTTTTGTTCTGCTCCCCTTTGTTGGCGTGCATGGTGGAGAAAGCTGACCCCGGATGTGACAGGCACACAACAGGAAAGGAAAAAGCCATTTGTAGCTGTGACTTTCAGAATCAAGCGAGCATTTATTATGTGTGATTGGCTGTCAGATGTGAGAAGAAAGAAATGCTCCTTCCTCTCTGTGGATATTCTTGTTTTTTCTGAAGCTCAGTGCTCAAAATGATGTTCCATATGCAGTACATATCATCATTGATTGGAAATGTTTTTTTTGTCCTCCTTATTAATAATGTCTCAATAGATAATTTACATTTTTATCGATAGCACTAATCCTGAAACAATTAGATAAACTGATTTACTGAACGGTGTAATCTCAGATATCCTGTTCTCAAACAGCACGGGTTTGTTGCTTTTCACTTTGGTGGACAAAATAGTGACCATTTCCCCTGAAAACCGAAAACTTGTGTTAGGCTTTGCCTGTCCAATTACTGCAAAACTTTGCGAATGTTCCCCTGAATGGTATGTTTTTGAAAGATTTCCATTCTGTGAATAGACAAAAAGCAACACCACCTGAAAATAATGATGTCATAGCCTCACTTTGTGCGCCTGTTATAGTTCCAGCAGCCTCATTTGCATACACAATCAGTAAACATCCTACTGTGGCCAAAACAATGTAAATACAATGTTGGACTGTCTGCTTCTGTTTGGGCTTCTATTGAGATTATTAAAAACTCTTTCAATGTAGATTTGCTGAACGTCCAATGTGATCTTATTCTGTAATGTTGATTTTAAAAAGTTGGGCTGGTTCATTGGCGGATGGCCCCTGTGGGGCCCTCGGGGTCGTTCTTGGGGTGCTGCTGTGGCTTGGAGTGTTCTGGGGATGCTGTGGTGCCCTTTGCGGGTCCAGGTGACAGCTCTCGCCTTCGGTGGAGGTTTCATGCATGCCAGGTCCACCACACCAGGTTGGATAAAAGGGGGAGAACAAGCACAAATTAATCCACTAAATGTTTCCTCAGAACACTGTCTATTTATCACGTTTTGGTCTGTCTGTCTGTCTGTTTGTCTGTATGTCTTGTTGGTTTCATGTTTCACCGTGGTGTGCACAGCCCCCCGATGGCACAAAGTAAGAAATCGAACTTAACTCTTTTGCCGCCAGAGATTTTACAATAAAATATTCAGTTTTGACATCACATTTTTAAAAGGTTGTAACTTGATAAAGCCATACTGTAAATGAGAATAATCATCAGTATGAACGAAAGTTCATACAAGTTCAACCAGTTTTGTGTATCTTGTAAAGGGGCTTGTAATTATCAGTACAGCTAAACAAAACATCTGACATTAACCCTCTTTGCATCGGCAAAAGTGAGAAGTGGGATACAGCCATCAATCAAACTGATGTTTGACTCAACATGGAAAGCGGAAACCAGAAAGTATGACATTTCACAGTTTGCACAGCTTGCCAGTCACTCCCGACATTCTTAATCCGGTCCTCTGAGGATGGATGTTGCTGTTGCAGAGTTCTGGATATTTCCAGCCTTGGTTGACTGCCTTGCTTGTGGGCCTGTGAGTGTCTGGAAGTATTTGTCTGGTCACTCTGTGGTGGTGTAAATGTCTGCGTCCACAAACACTATCCAGTTTTAATGTACAGACTGCAAGTTTCGTCAACATTTGAAGGCAACGAACTGAGATAGCGTGTGGATGTGTGCAGCGCTCAAAGGGCTTGTACAGCATGTCACCGGGAAACGCCAGCTCCTCCTCCTCAGTCATCCTTTTGGTCCTGACCTCGGAGCCATCTGCAAACACTGTTAACATACTCAGTGTGATGACTGTCTGCCTCTCCCAGAAGACAGCAGAGGATGTTTGTTCAGGACTGTTATTAGTTTTCAATGCACGTTTGGTATTTGGGAATGCAAGTTGGTACTGGTTTGCCCTAATTTCATTTCTTGCAAAGTTTTGTGTAAATGCAATGAAGGCATTATGGAGGTCTAATTAGGCCCGAGCGCCTATCCTAGGCGTAAGGGGCTATTGCTTTTGCAACGCAGAAGACGACAAGTTGACGAGCGCAGCTCGTCAACCCTCAACAAAGTTGTATTATGATTATTTTGCCTGTGTTGGCCACAACTGTATGAACAGAGCTGAATTGCACATTCTGTAAAAGTGAGACAGAAAGGCAGCCCATGTCATATTGTGCATGCGGCCCAGACAAGAAGACTTAAAATCATCCATCCATCCATTTACTTTTAGACAAGACTTAAAAGCAGTGAGAAGAAAATCCTCTGGAAATCTCTTCAGATTGGAGAAACACAAACGTTATCTGCCAAGAGGACAAGATTATGTTCTTATATGTCACAGAACTTTGTTTTGCTGGTGGATCCTCAGTGCAATAGTTAAAATCACACATCGCCATTATAAAGGTTTTTTTAGACGTCTGTGTAAAACAGGCTGGTGCCTTGCTCAAAGACACTTCAGCAGGCCAGGTGCTGGCTTGCATCTAGATCTTTCGATTTAGAGTACACATTAAACAAGAGGCATTTTTATAAGATAATGCACTTTATATAACTACATGAATGTTTTTTTTTTTAAGTTGAAAAACTGTGAGGTGTTTAGAATAAGTCATGTTTTAAGTGGACATATAGATGCATTTAAAGCAATTTCAGTACAATGGATTCTCAGAGTGTTCTTATCAATCATATTTAATCAACTTATCAGGACATTTACGGGACAAATCAGTTGGCAGAGAAACATGGAGATTTCAAAGTCATGGCAGCAGCCCAGTAAGATATTACCGGTACATCTACCTAAATGGGGTCCTTAGACATATTGATTCACTCGCTTTAAAACACAGCGGATTCTTTTAGAAGTTACTCGGTTTTCTTAATGCACAATGAGCATGATGCAGACTGAGCTCAAGGTCACAATAGCATTAAGAATTAAGCTAAATTACATTAGACCCTAACCAAATTACCTTCCTGTAAACTCCATGCTTTACAAGTCACATTTGGAGCCATCTTAACCTGATTAACACAGCAGGATTATGCATATCTCTATCAAATCACTGTGACTTCTTCAGAGCTTTGCTGTATGTATGCATATTCACATTGTTAAAATGGAAAGTAGGTCTTAAACTCATCTTGTTAACTCAAGTTGCAGAATATAGTACAAAACAACATAAATTGAACTTCCACCCTAAACCGGTTAGGTAGAAAGTGGCTTAGCCAGTTTGTAGAAATAGTTAGGCACTGCATTACAGTGTTCGTAATGCCCTCATAAATCTGAGGCTAGGGCAGCAGCACAAGCCTTTTCATTGGCACTCGGTTTGGAAACTTTGGGTTCTTGCTCTAGTACCTGCTTGGTTGCTAAGGAATTGGTCTTATGTAATGAAATGCCCATCGCTGACATGGGCACTAGATTGTGCTGAGACTGAGAGTGGGGCCAAGCAAGAGGGGAATGGAAACTAGAGCGAGGCAGAGGGCTGGGGATGGGCCCCGGTGAACATCAAATGCGTAACAGAGAGCTGGACGAGAGTGGTGGGGGGGGGGGGGGGGGTGCTGCTGGCTCATTTCCATCACCCGAGGAAGGGATTTGACCAGTTTACTTAGAAAGGGTTTGCTCAAACCGTTTTAGTTCATGAGACTTAAAGCTTTCTACAAATTTTACGTACGATTTTGGTTTGTGCTGATGTCAAATCCATCGCCGACTCAAATGCTAACTCAGATTGAGATCTGAGAATACGCTGACATCACTGTGACGAGGCAGAAATGGGGGCAGTCATTTGATCTGAGACAAATCTGGCAGTTACTCTGCTGACCATTGCTGTCTTGGCTTTACTGAAGGAACAATAGCCAATGCAAATGAAATGAACTTTAATTAATAAATGGTAAATCATCATTAAATTAGCCATCACATGAATTGAGTTTTGCTAAAGTCGTACTAAGGCTCGTTTTCCCAGGCCTTCATGTGGGTATGCATTTCTGCTCTCTCTTTTCCTTTTTCTTTCTTCCTGGGATTTTATCCATTTCACTCTTTCCATTCATTTGATTCTCTTTCTCTACCTTTTATTTGCTGAACCTCCAAACTGAGTATGAAAAACAGCAAATCATCTTTTACCTCCAAAGCCTACGGGAATCTTTGACCTTTGCGCTTACTATTTGACCCCGCATCTCAGTTTCTTCCCGACATTCTCCTGAACTCAACATGATGCATTGACTACATTCGTGCTACAAAAGCTGAATAGACATCACAATACAATACCAGTGTGTATATCACCTGCCTGCTCATTCATCAGTAAATGTTCCTATAGATGCTGATGCCCGACAGGCAAGATTATATTCCCACAATAAGTAACAGCTAAGGATAACAATGGAACCCGAGGAGGCTATTTAGTAGAGTATTTGTCCTTCTGTTGACTTTTGGACATTTTTGAAATTCCTTCCTGCATTCATGTTTTGTGCAGACGTCGTCACGTGTCAGCGCACCACCGAGCTTATTTTGTTGGTGGTGAAATGGCCTTTGATTAATCGACTGACTGTGTGACCACTATGAAAATGAGAAATAAATATGTTCAGTAAGCAGAGTGACAGTGCAGTGGTAGCACTAAATGTAGAGTTTTGGTGTCTATTTCTTCACTGATTGTAGTCCTCCATTTATGTCCAGAGCTTTTCTCAGACTCGAGCTACTGCGCTCTTTGATTTATGATTCTTGAAAACCCAGGGGTGAAACTGATTGAAGTTGCACAATACTCACTAAATTGCTGCCTGTAACTCTGACATCTTAACAAAAACCTGTGTTGTGGTCACAGGTGTTTCACAGGGACAAGGGGGACTAGGATGTGGGTGTGAGTTCGTCGGAACATAATGGATCAATGAGCTGGAGATACTGTTGTTAGGTCAAATATCCAGTGGAGAGAATCAAATTCAATCTTTTTCCTCGGCTGTTCGCCGGGTGAAGTCACATCCAGAAATTCTACCCGTCTGAATATTGTGAGGGTTCATGCTTTGTGCAGGCAAATAGGCAAGGGTGATTTGGCAGAGTTAGTCTTGCACCAGCAATAGGCGATGGAGGAGCTGGTTAAAGACATTATGTGGAAATGCAAACTGGATTGTGATTACCAGGGAACTCTGCCTGCCTGAAATCTGATGCAGTCTTTTTAATGTTGATGTAGAGTTGAGTGCAAACTTAATGGAACACCTTTAGCACCACATTTATCTAGTCGAGTGAGAACTTCACTCATTTAAAAGGTCACCGTTGCTCTTAAAACAGAATATCAGCATCTAAATGCTGCAGATTCAGATTTATTACATGACTTGTATCCAAATAGCTGCACCCGACTGGGCCGTCTGGACTGCAGCCTTATTAGCAGGAGCTCTCAGTTCAACGGACAAGACAATGGGCTGCGAGCTGGTTCTCTGCTCTCGCATCAGTACCTTCTGATGCAATAGCCAATGCAATCGCCAATGAGCAATATCCCGGAGCACCTGGAACAGTCAACATGCTAGCTATTTCTCAGCAAAAAGTATTCCTGACGCTCGCGCGTTGTGATGATGCACCATTATTTGTGTCTGGTAGTGTGTGCACGTTTGAGATTCAAGAGAAGATCATTTGTGGCCATTCTCTTTCTGCGTGTGATGAAACCGAGTTTTAGCATTGTTTCATTTTAAAACTCACGCCGTTATGAGCCCAACTTAAAGGTTCTTTTTCTATGGCAGCATTTGAATTACGTCTGTTCAAAGAGCAGGAGGTCAGAAATGGAGGCTCAGTGACTCAGCGTTTGCTTGTTTCGATCTGTCAGTTGTCTGTGATAAGAAGCAGAGAGAATGAGAGAAACGGAGCCAACAACCTGTTCATTAAAGGGCTCGCTAATGATTTACAGGAGTTTGGAAATTACACTCAACATAGTTAGTGAGCCAGAACGAGGAAAAGCGGGTGGAGCACAGCAACCCTGCTTGTCTGAGAACGTTTGATGTCCATGTAAGAAATAGCAAGTCTACACATTAGGGAGAGCGTTAGCATTAGTGCTACAAGACCCCACGGGTAGCTTGGCCATTTCAACGAGGACGCAAAGTTGTTGCGTAGACATTTTTGGATGACGTGCAGCGAGGCAAAGATGGGTCCTCGCAAGTTGAAAATGTTTCACTTTAATGAAAGGTTGCATGCCTCGAAGCTTTATGACCCCAATTTTGTAATTCGCACAAAAAAAGAAAACAAAAGGGCCATGCAGGAAATTTAAGAACTGATTTTTTTTCCTGGTAGGTTTCGAGAATCGCACAGAAATAATTTGTACGATTCCTATGTCATCAGAATGCGCTTGTTCAGTTTGATTTTGCATGTGGAGCAGTTATTTTGTTTTTACCAACGGCAAAGGGCGGAGTGCTGCTGTAATGTCGCTAGAGATACCATACAGATAACCGACAATACTAAAAATAGATCACAATGTCGCGCATCCAAACACATGTTGAGGACATGGAATAACTTGATTAAACACACCCCAGCTTCCATAATCTGCTTCACATACTTTCATGGGAAGCTACAATTTCAAACTAGTTTTTCCATGAGGGAATTCTGGGAAGGGCCTGCAACCTCCAGCAGTGGTGGGTACATGAAAGATCATGACACTTCCTGTCAGAATATCATCCGAAATGCTCAATAAGCAGGCACCATTGCGATATCTAGACAGGTGTGAGGGTAAAAAATGAGTGATTCAAACTCTGCAGAACCGTTTCCGCTTTGCAGCCCAGCGGGCCGTGCGGTGGAGATTCAAGCCCCTGACACCTGGTTGTCGTTTTTGTGAATTTGATATTTGATATTGCCGACCTGCCTGGACTGCTCGTACAGCAGCGTGCAAAGGATCCCTCCCATGTTTCCTGGGGATCATAAAGCAACCCCAGCTCTTCCATTGCACAGGAATGAACGCCTGCTGGCATGTCCAACGGTTGGGGTTCGAGCCCAGAGGCACCGTCGACACCAACCTGGACTGTAGCCCAGAAAGTAGAGTGGACCCTGGAATACCAACAGCACCAAATCTAAAACTTAAAAACGTCTTCTTTTCCACTTGTGTTATAGTCTTGGTTATTTGTAGAAGTGAGGCATCTAATCTCCTGTCAGATTAACAATCCCATTTATAGCTCATCCCACCTCTGCTTTTATGGGACCACGGGGAGTTCTGCAGCAATACTAACGTCTGTGGCTTTTTCACTGAAATCATCTTTTTGCCACATTTTACTCAAACTCTCTTTTAATGCAGTCATCAAAAGTAAGACTTTTGGTCAATGCAAAATCAGTGAGATTCTACAAGTCAAGCCCATAGAGCTGAATTAAATACTCACTCTATGACAGCCATGATGATATGTGGTACGTTTGTGTTTAAATATCAGTCTTCTATTGTGCGTTTACTCTAAATAGTGACCTACCCCATTCTCCCCAACGCCACTGAGCTACTTCCAGAGAAAGAACTGAAATTGACTTCATTCAGCAGTGATGATGATTAATCTGTCATCACTTCTGCTGTCATATGTTGTTCTTCTGCTTCAGTCTGCCTCGTCACAATGCAGCATGTCGCACATACAGAGATACTTTAATACACGGAGGGGGGGGTTCTGAATTATTTTTTAACTTGATTGTAGATTTTTGTTAAATCTTTTCATCAACATGCGTTCCAGTCTTCCAATGAAAATCGCAATAAGTAACCTTCCACAAAGTCACCGTTATTCCAGAATTCACCCCTAAATGTAAAACAGTCGGAGCGATGCCGTGAATTAGCTCCCTTTAATGCCAGCCGTAAAAGTATCCTGCCACTTTATTAGCAGCCGCCCCCTATGAGTAGCTCTTAACGCAGCTTCTGCCCCTCCAACCACAGTCATACATCAACTGTGGCTTCATTTTACAACATAAATGTAAATGAAATGCGTCCCACGCGGCTCGGGAGCAACAGGTCTCAGGTCGTAAAGGCTGCTGGCAGCAGCATTAATTGTCTGTACAGTTTACGACACTGCTGAGTTCATGAAATTCCCCATCCGTCAATTATTTCTTGCGGTTTGGCTCTCTCATCCGGACCCGTTTGTCCCCTGTAGCCATCGCTTGATTACGGCAATTACCACCTGAGCAGCTCTACCAGGCCCTATTAACGCCCCCCCCCCCCCCCCCCCCAGGCTCTTCACAGCTGGTGCGGCGTGGCTCATTCTCACCACATCCTTTCCACTAGCCCGGGATGTACTTACTGTCTTTCCCCAATGGGCGTGGCCTGCAGGTTCGTACCTGGCTGGTCAAGTGGGACGGAGCACTAGGAGCAGCATCCTGGCGGCATCGCGGCGGCGCTTACACCTCGGCTGGTGTCAAGCTCAGCAGAAGAAGCGATCCAGCGCCTGGAAACACCATAAACCCTGTCCGAGCGTAGGCTGGCAGCCATTATACCTAATAAGGAGCAAACGCTCCAAACATCTGGTTCCACTTTAATAAGCCCTCTCGGAGCTCAGAGAGGAAATGTTGTATTTTCGGCTTATGAAAGTGGTCCTGAAGCACCTGCCAGTTTGTTCCCTTTTTCATTTGAACAGCTTTTATTGCATTAGGTTGAGCAGCTGTGTCGACAGACAGCCGTTTAGATTGTGTTCCCCATCTATTTGCTTTCGCCGAAGCGTTTCCAGCAGCCATACGTTTCTAATTATAGGCAGGGCTATGTTCGCATACATGTACAAACTCACTTAACGCCACGTGCACTGAATCCGGGCTCTGCCAGTGAGCGCCGCGCCGCCGAGGTGTCATTTGGCCACTGCTGATTTATTGATTTAAATACGCCGTGGCAACTCAAGGAAGTTAGAGTCTGGTACGGTTTAGTGTGATGATGTCATGTTAGGGGGCTGGTCTCACCAATATCTACATATTCTTTTTTTATATTTAAATCATGCAGTGTGTGCATGATAATAAAGTATCTTGAATCTTGAATCTTGAATCTTGATACACATGTTAAACTGAAATCAAGTAATTCAAATGTACTGAATGATTTTTATATTTCATTGAAATCAGAGTACCTTTTTGTTACCTTTTTTTACGGTTGACCTAATAGTGTTTAAACATTTGTGAAGGGCTGTAAATCTGGATGATTGCATTAGTATTTCTCGAGTGAGAAGACATCAGCCAATGAGAAACATCTGGAGCAGCTGAAGGCGTTACCAAGCAACAGTAAACAGCATCACCTTTAAGGGAGCTTTACCTGTAGCAAACTCTTGTTGGCAGAACATCACTTCCTGCTCTTGCTGAAGGATAGGCAGAGATGATTGGCTGTTTCCAGTCATTTCCTCTATTTACTTGTTACTTCAGTGTATGCTTGTCACTATGGCAACATCATCAGGCATTGAGTTTACATTACACAGCTGCTTTTGACAGGCCATGCATTCCCTCACAAGAATCGTATGTGTATTCTTTTATATATATATATAAATCAGGAGATTTCCTTTGTATGTGCGATGAAGGCTGATTCCACAAATGGTTGGAGGTATAAACTCCTTTCATGTGAGCCTGGTTTTATTGGTATCAGATCCACAGCAGGCATTATTGTCATGTTAAAACTTCATTAGCACGACACTGGCAGACGTGATGCTAATGCTATTGGAAGCCAGCAGTAACTCAGGCTTCTGGGAGGCTTTGTTTCAGACTGTAAATGAACGAGATCAAACCCAAGTCACAGCTCAGCTTTGTCAGCTCGTTGTTTCTCTGCAAAGGATTTGTGAAAGAAAAAAAAAATATATTTATATATTGGTCAGATTGGACTCTACATGAAACCAGATATTTGCCATTATTTAAGGGGATTTTTTTTTTTTTAACTCCTTGATTTATACATACATTCTGCAGTAGCTTGCTCATATAATGCATAAGACTCAAAAGGAACCTTGAGTGGCTGAACTGTAGGCTGGTCTACTCTAGATCCTGCAGCCATGAAGCACTGCCAACCACAGCTTGCCTGCATTGTTAGGATTAAAAGCATGGAAACAAATGAACAAATGTCTGTCAAATTGTTCCATGTCAAAGAGAGGTGACGCTGCTATGACAGTCGCCAGGGCTTATGTCTCGTCACAGTTCCTGTTGGTGCTGGGAATCAAATCAGACAAATATCGTCCGATTGTCGGTCGATCCCTCGTTGAAACTCACCAGGTTTTTTCTGCATGACCATGGTGTCGTGGATAGCAAACAGAACTTGATACATTCAGAATTCAGCGTCATCGGTTACGTGCAGCCGCTCGAATCATCACTCCGGCGTGACATTTTCATCAGTGTTTCATTTAATCTTGTGCAAGGTACAAACGGATTCCTGACAGATTCATCCGACCGTTTGGATTGTTGAATTGATTTTTGCCGAAGTGTCTTTTCATACTGTGTCACTGAGTCACGACACACACTGGCAGATTCATGGTGAGTTTACTTGTTCACACTAAAGTGTTGCGCCGTGTCTGACAATGGGATTAGAGGCATTTCACATGCTTGACTTGGACTCGGTGCTTTTGAATATAATCCCCTTCATTTGAATAAGTAATGACAAGGATTCTCACGCATGATGCCTGCTGCAATGATTGCTTTAACATCCAACATCCACCTGGCAATGCATTCGTTTAAAACGCTATTGGAACAAACAAACACCACTTACTCATGGTGACAGGGTTTAGGAGTTTCTTCTGGAAACACTTCTAAACTGTGCTTTGACCTACAAAGAGCCCCTATAAAACACGTGGCCAGAGCAAAACCTATTATCAGCAGAAATGTCAGGCCGGACAGAGACTATTCATTAGATTGAAACAACGGTGGCCGTCTTCTGTCCTTCCTACCTCGGTTTCACAGGCGGCGTGGCAACCAAGTGAACAATGCTGGTGCTGCTCAAGGCCACATGCGGTGTGTGTGTGGTCCTGTCCAAGTTATAAAAGAGGTAAAAGAAAACACTTTGCAACCACAGACTCTGTCCTGAGCAGGTCAAGCCATCTCCTAAGGTGGGCGCATTATATTTGCTGAGGGACAAGCCAAAGGAATGCAGCCACGGTGCCGGCGAAGTGTTTTGTGTGACGTGGACTTGGCCCTATTCTAAGCCTTGTTGCTGTCCCATTTACACGTGGAGCATGCTTGGCCCTTTGGCGCCTGCCTAGCCAGAGGACAGCCCTCCCCACTCTAGTTTGGGAAGGCATTAATAGGCAATCTTGTAATAATTCCGTTTGTTCTGAGGATTGATGGGTCGTTCGCCAATGGTTCCCTGTTCTCCTTCAACTGCGTTTGGGTGGCGTCCATCTATAGAGGACCAGAAACTCCAGTGATCTGTGGATCATTTGCTCCAGTGCTGATGGAGAGCAGTGCAGCCTCGTCATTTTAGACCGCTCAGCTGATGGCTCCTGGTCTTCTCTGTGACTGATGTGCTCTTGCATTAGTTTCGGCCCCACAGTGATGAGGGGCTGTCTTAATGTAACCATTGGCCTTCTTCTCTATGTCACAAGAGGAATGGTCCCATCAGCTCTGCTCTGGGAGACGACTTCGTCTCTCGCTGGTAATTTGATCTTCGCTGCCGCTTGCTGATAAAAGCACATTGGGCCCACAAGAAAAGAATCAATGCCAGAGTATCTAAGTTTTCCTTCGACTGGTGGGACAGCAGAGGCAGGCTTAAGTCTTTTGCCGGTCCCATGTCTTTTCAGATAATCTTGTGAAAACATGCAAGAAAAAGCTTAACTTTATTTAATTTCAGCTGTGGGATTTACAGAGTAAACTGGAACCTGGGATTCAAATAGTTTTGTTGCTCTTGTGCCAACTATTTCTTTTGGATATTTGTTAGTACAGCCGAGTGGAGCATTATGTAAATTCTTCCAAGACAGACTGTCTGGCCATGCCTTTTTCCTCTGTCTGTGATCGAGACTTCTACATTAAACACGTTTATGACCGCGCATATATCTGTCATCAGAGCCTCCCTCTGGCTGCATCACAACTTAAGAGCCGACACACACATCCAGACTTAGTCTCTCCCTAAAGTCAAAGTTTCACCTGGTTGAAGTGGTTGCCTTTGGTTCATTAGTTATCACAGACAGCTTGTCAGTCCTACTTTCCCCCTCTTAAATATTTTCCTTTTAAAGTTTGCAGGCGCTCCAATCTCTTCAAACCTGTAACGGACAGGAGTTCAGGCATCGCAGGACCAGATAGACACTTCATTCATCCCAAGGGAAATTCCAATACCAATCAGGCGTCTGAAACTCCATGCCCCTTCTCATCTTTATGCCAGTATGCATGCTTTCACTGCACAATGCTGGCCTTATTTAACAGAATACCTGCTGCATTCTGAGATCCTTCCGAACAATGGGATCCTTTCTCATTCCCCATTGCCCTCCTTCACTCTGTTTCCCGGTAGCCTGCAGGCAGGCTTTTTTGGTTGACACATTCAATAAGATCTCTCAGACCACAATTACTGTATGCAAAGGTCAGTGTCGTGTGCTCCAGAACAAATGCCACTATTAGCACAAAGCTGTCAGCATGTTGTCAGACCATGAGATTGTGGTTTGTGCATAAGAGGCCTACTTTTTTGGGGGGGTTTGAACATTCATTTGAGGCTTTCCAGAAACTTATTCAGGATAAATTACTTGCATTACCCCCCAACACACACATGCACTCAAACCTGACTCAACAGGCCACTTTAGCAGCTTGACAGTGATGCTTATACACGTTCACATACATGTCTGCTTTAGGTCTTTTGTTGTTTCTGTGTAAACTAGGTGTGTTTCCACAGTCTGGAGTTCCTTCCCGGAGGCTGTAATCTCTTCACTAGACACTAATGTGGACTTATTGCTCATGTGGCGGGGGGGAGGGGGGTGATGACAAACGTGCCCTTTGATGACTTCAACAGTGGTTGAACAGACTTCCCAATTCATGGCTTTATACTGATATTGCACATGGGAACATTTATACACCAACTAAAAACGCTACTGAAAAAACAATAATAATGCAGTGTGCACTAGTTTATTCCAGAGCCTTAAAAATGAAGTGCTGTTGAGCATTATTATGTTAGATCAGCTTCAAGGACTGCAGGACATTCCACTACTGTGCGGCGGTAAAGGGTTACTAGTAAGGACATGCACATCATACACAGCATTTGAATTATAAAGATGCCGAGGACAATTCACTGCATTCCAGTTGCACAGAAACAAAAGCCCCCTTTAAATAGCCTTGTCGATGCAGGGCTGGTGTACCTTTATTACTCCCCGCCTTTCTGGGTAAAGGCATTGAAGGCGTTACGGGGGCGTCTGTGTTGGGGCCGCCTCGCTGACCGCATCAGAGGCAGTGCATGCAAGGCCGAATCAGACAGCTGCACAAATAGACGGCAGAAAGGCAGAACAAGGCAACGCTGTTACGATAATGCATCATGTGTGTGTTCCACAACGGTAAGATTTATAAAGCAAGCAGTAGCAGGTAGCAGCTAAATGAAGAAAACAAAAAAAATACTTAAATGGTTTGAAATATGGACGACAAAGCCCAGCTGGAGTCACATCACTGTAACATTTGAGATGTTTAGTTATCCAAGGTGGTGATCTAACACCTTGCAAGGCTCCCAATACGACCACAGGTTTAAGAATTAGTCCTTGCTGGGAAAGTCTCCCTTCAATGAACCATCATTTCTCATTGCAGTTAGCTATGCTGAGAAACTCTGTCATGAGCGTATATATCGGTCTAAAAACACAAGAATTTACCTCTACTACGTAAATCCGTAGACAAAAATATATAATTATAATAATGATATTATATTATATTATATTATATTGGCCAGCCTGTGCAGATCCTTCTCTCCCTCTTTACTATCTAGCCTCCATATGCCCTCTGTTTGACCTTTACCACCTCTACCTTTGCCTTGCGTCTCATCTCCCTGTTTACTCTCTTCTGTCCTCTCAATGTTCCACTTCTTAAACAACCTCTTTTCCTGTAGACACTTCTGCACTTCCTGGTTCCGCCTCCAGGTCTCCTTATCTCCTTTCCTTCCAGAAGACACACCCAGTACTCTCCTACCTGTCTACCTGATCTAGTCCTCTTCCTCTTCTTCACCACTTGTGTCATCTTACACACCACCAGCCTATGTAGGCTGGTTAAACTCTCTCCTACCATGACCTTACAGTCACCAACCTCCTTTAAACTGCTCCGTCTACAAAAGATGTCGTCCACCTGTGTGCTCTGCTTTTCTTTTGAGTCTCGGCATCTGTCTGCACATTTGTTTAACAGACATCAGTCCCAGAGTCTGTTTCACTGCTGTATTGTCAAAGCTCTGGATGGAGTTCCTAAAGGTCACAGACAAACTTCCAGCTCTTGAGCCTACATTGACGTGTTCCTACCTTATGACTTGAGTTGAGGGGTCTCTGAAAGACCTGATCCTCAGTGGCTGATTGTATTTATTCTTTATAAAATGACCAGGGAGACGGAAACAAACTCCGATGGAGTTCATCCATCTCAGTTAATCCTACCAACCGTGTGCCCATTTGTTTTACTCAGCGCACGTGTCTAGAGAGAGTGTCAAGTACAGGTCAGGATTTTTCTGGCAGCCCAATCAGGGCTGATGAATATCAGAGCAGCTCAGCATAGAAGCATCTGAGGTGAAACCGCAGGAGTCAATGGAGTATCACACAAAGACCAAGGCTGGAAATAAGTGAACGAGGCTGCATCTCGAATAGAGAACAACTAACATAGCTGCACTTTCAACGCTCTCATTATTCTTTATATTAGATATTTATATATCTGCATATAAATCCATGACATGAATATTGTGACCACATGGGGGCCCATATCCACTCGCAGACAGAATATTAGTAGAATATTATATACTGGGTTTGTTTGTGCCACATAAGATACTGAATTTATTAACACTCCTCTAATGTTCATTTAGCACACGACTACTGAAATCTTTTTCAGTAGTGTTGATGTTTACTCCTCCATCCTCTGAATTACTCGCATCCTGTAGCTAAGTGTATTTTCTTCATATCAGTGCATACAACGATCATTGCCACAATGTTGTCATATAAGCAAATACATAAAAAAAAAACATCACAGGAAGAAAAGAAAGTACTTTTATTCTGGCATGCTTCCATAATTTTTTGTTTCAATGTGAATTCCTTTCTCTCCAAACAAATCGCTGAATCACCGTTTTGCCATGTCGTCTTCTCGTTATGCGAGTTTGTATTATTTTGTCAAACTGCAACAAAGCCTGGAGGAGTGAAAGTAGCTGACTCAGTGCATTCTGTATCACTTTGTTTTTGTGGACCAAAGTGAAAGGACAACCTGATGAATGTCTTTCGTCCTCGGTTGACTCTGAACACTCCTGGCTGATGCCTCTTTCTGCTTCTGTGTTCTGATGGATTAAATTACAGGGCAGATGGAAAAAGTACCCCCCCCCCCAAACCCCCAGACTTCCTGAATTTTTCTTCTTCCACATTTGCGTAAGGATCTTAAACTCCTTTGAATATTGGCAATCTAAAAAAAAAAACGTTTTATCGTTATAGATAAATATAGACTGTTAAACATGAAGACAGTCGCAATGAGACCTCTAGATAGCCTTTCAAAAAGGCTGTACTTCTCCATCAGGCCAGTTTTCTTTTCTTTCCACACTTTCATCAGCAGCATCACACTCTTCTTTACGCAGGCATCAAGCGCTGAATTCAAGTCAGCACCCCTCTGGAGCGTCGCACGCAGTATTTATTATCCTGACCCAATGAGTAAAGGGTCAGCGAGGGGCTAGCAGGGGGGGTGGCTAGGGGGGGTAATGCATGGAGTTGTGAGGGTTTGGAGAAGATTGACAGAAATGTCACAGGGAGGGTCGTCTGTCTGGGGGTTCACGTTGTGGGGGGGGCAAAAGAGTTGAAACACATGGCTGACCGGCCTCCTCACACCCTCTCCTCCAGATCTGTTTATTTATCCCCCTTTCTTTGGCCGTGAACGAAAACGGAGATGATCAAGTACATCAACACAGTAATGTCTTAGTACAAAGGTACGACTGCACGGAGAGCGTGCATCTTTAAATCCCTGTATTCAGTATCGGCATGGACGGAGAACAATGACATTTCTGACAACAGGCGATCCCATTTCATGTGTACAACTTGAGTTATTTATATGCATTACCACATATTTGAGAGCAAAGAATTAGATGTATGAAGGAAATGGCCGTAAAAGTTTGTGACACTGTAAAAGTTACTGAGAGTAAAACCTTTGATTTGAGTTTCTTGTCCAAAGACGAACACACATATGCAATGTTGCATCACTCAGACACGCAAATACAATTTACAATCATTTTTAAAATCCACATACTCACCAAAATATTAGCATTTGTTCTAATTCATTGGCACCAAGGACTAAGCAGAGCTGGGAAAGCAGCCCCTCCAGCTCTGCTACTGATGGTTAAACGCTTGGACATGAGTGATACAATTATTACGGGGACATCTGGCTGATGTATTAAAGGTATTAGATATGAATAGCCAGTTACTCAAACCCCAGATTACACATTTCCCACAAAGCAGCTCACCTTTTAAACCTAATCTTACATTTTATCCTCCGTTAAAATGCTTCAATGTTAGATAACCCTCGTGTCCTCGTAAGCCACATTGGCCGAGCAGTGAAATGGTCTTTGTGAGTAAAACCAGAGTGTTGGCCCTTTAAGGCTGCTTCCAGCGGTGTGTGTCCTGTCGTCCTTCCTCTGTCACCCCCCCCCCCCCCCCCCCACCCTGCAGAGCACCCTCAGCATGACTTTAAAGAAAAATCTAATGAAATTGTTTTGCGTTGGATCCTGCATCCTTATTGCATTAAGTGCAATCAATAAATCCTGTTTCTACTCTTGCAGCCTCCGTCTCCCTGAATCTCAATAAAGCTGAGTGCTCTCTGTGTAATGAGGATTGCCTGGGAACAAGATTATTCCTGGTGTTGTCAAAAAAAAAAAAAAAAAACATGGGCTTGTTCTTTGGCAAATTTCCACAAAAAGTGTACGGGCCCTTACTTAACATTTTTCATTAAACGGGGTTGCCATATATTTTCTGTGTTCTGCTGAGTCAGTAAGTCATTCATTCACTAGGGTTAAAAATCGCTAAGCTTCGACTTGAATTTGTGCAGCTGAAGCCTTTTTATTTCTAGAAATAAGGTGCACCTTATGAGGATGCCTCCATGCGGCGTTCCCGGTCTATTTGTGGTGCATTTTATCAGGATTCTCACATTTTTCCAGGTGAAGGTGGTAGACCTGGAATGATTTGTCCAATGAAAAGTCATCAAGTCTTAAAGTTGAATACCCAGATCCCCGTTGTGCAGACAATGTGTGTATGTACGGTGTACAGTTTCATTTAACAACGTTTACTTGCATCGTTCTTGTGAAATAAGCTAAAAATGAATAAATAAATACAGAATAAAGGCTCACCAAACCTGCCGTGAGAAGCGCTTTTAAGCCCTTAAATGCAGGTGAGCCACGTGTGGATTGCAGCCGGTTTTCAACAACCGATCGATGAACCAGCAAGATTTCAGTCGACGTCCTACGTTAAAGAGCCGAGGAAACGCAACGGCCAGTAAATCTGATTCTATTGCAGAGCGTGTGATGATTGTTCCTGTGCAGATGAAGAAAGATGATCCATTATCAAGGTGGTCATTGTACATCTCGAACAATTAAAAAAAGAAAGCTAAAATTACTTGCCAAATTTACTTGCGCAGGATAAAGCTGGGTGGGAAACACTACTGTGGCTTTGCGTCTGAAAGCGCAGTCTAATGTAGTGTGATTATGCCCCCCCCATCGCTTTTGTCTACAGCTGCCACTGAGCGAGACGAAGACAATCTTGTCCCAGTTGCCCCCCCCCCCCCCCCCCCCCCCCGCTGCTCCCGTGACCCAGGGCAGATTGATATGGATGGATATCACCCCTGGCTGGATGAGACCAGAACGACAACACAGAAAGAAGAAGAGCAGGCTTGTTATGTCTAGAGCTCGTCTCCCACTGCAGGGTATCGCTCCATCAAGACACCGGGCCGAGTGATAAACTGAGAGCTCCTTTGGGAACCTTTGCTCTCCTCACTCGTCTCTCAATCCCTTTGGCCCTTCATCAGTCTTTACAGAGATATAAAGGTCTTATCCTAAGGGGATCCAACACACACACACACACACACACACACACACACACACACACACACACTAATGCAGTCTGGATCCGGGATCGCAGCATTTCTGCAAATGGGATTTGCCATGGAGTTCACACATCGTAGTTGATAATGCTGAATCATGCATCCCCCCCGCCCAGGTTAAAGTGGGACCCCTTTAGTGTGAGATGCTGAGCTTTCATACTGCTTGACCAAATGATGTGTGGATGTTGAGCAAATAGGACAATGATTTCCCAAAACATGTCTCCACGGTAATTTTTTTCTTCTTCTCTGCCTCCTCTGACGTCTCAGGAGATCAGTTTCCTGTGTATGAATGTTTGTACTCATTAAAATTCCGGCTCAGCGAGCTCTGCAACGCCTCTTCTTTTTTTGATGTGTGGGTGATAAAGAAAGGCGGCGAGCCCATCGGTGTGTCGACAGGGATGCAGTTCATCGGTGTAGCGGTTAAAGCGTTTCCTTTACAGTGGGAACCTGGATGGAGACGCGCTGACTGGACTACGTAGAAGCATTCTTTATGTAAGCAGGCACCTTGTCTGAAGAAAGTGCACAAAGGAGAATACGCTGGTGATATCAAGCTCATTAGCTTGCAAGCCTCCAATCTGCAAATAAACACTCAGGTGTGCAAAGATTGCATGTTCTCGATATTGTATCAAATAGATTGTCTTCTATTATGGAGGAGAGGAAGACTTGGGTTGTTTTGTTACCATAACATGAAGGTGTGTAGCACCGCATTACGTAATAACAACGCATTTTGTAATAACGCCGCATTTTGTAACAAGTTGTTACATATTGATATTATTATAATAAACTGTTACATTTGAATAAGTTTTGACTAATGACACATCTTACTAGTTATTAAAATGAATTTTCAGCTGTGAGTCTTGATGTGATGCTTCTAATCAATGTTGTTCTAACATTATTAAGTTTTTCTCAAATTAAGACATTAATTTTGGTGTCTTATTGCATAATACAGAGCATTTGGTACCAATATCATCATCCACATAATACAGTCATAATAGTAAGACATCATAAACACATTAAGATTTTTAGGTGCAGTTTTCCGAGACAATGGGAGAAACTTAATTACAGTAGAACTACAAGAGCCCATTATCCTTTTGGTTAGTTTTTACATTAAAAAGCCTTCTGTTTTTAATGCCTTTAACTATATATCTATTTATGTGCAAGTCTTGTCAGCAGTTGGTTTTAATCGCTAAATGTTGCCTAAGGTATTGTTAGAACCGAAGTGGATTGAGGAACGTCAGAATGTCTGATTTCATCAGAAATTAAAAGCGACCTTGCTGTGGTCTGTGATGGAGAACGGCTCGAAATGGTCCTGCGTTGAAAAGACTGCATAAAAGGCCCTTCACCGTTGCACTCGATTGTGTATTCATGGAAACCGGGGCTTGGGAAGAAGTTGGGCCTGTGATTTTTTTCTCGCCTCAACACAATCGTGGCTCGACATGGTTGTGGATGCTGGATTGATCGTTTCAGAAGCCTGTTTTACGTGTGCGTGCGTGCTGCCTTGTTTGTCTCCTGTTATGACGCTTCCATCCGTTGCCTCGCACCAAATCCAACAGCATCGGCTGAAAGCAGCCGCCGACTGGAAAAACTAAATCTATACTTATTCTATTACGACATCCAAGTCAGAGGGCTTGATGTAATTTTGTTGTGATCCAGAAAGCACTACGTTTTTTTTACCTTGAAATCTGAAGATGATTGATGACCACAGACTCGTGAGGCTTTACGGTGTCGTGTGACGGAAGGCCGACCACTCCCAAGCAGAGTGTTCATTACTGTGTCTTTGAGCCCTCACCCGTTGGTACCTCTGTCTAGACAGCGCTTGATCGTCAGCGATCACATATTCTACAAAAGTGCTGATATGTGTCTTGAAATTTGGCAAAGTGTCTAATATTTTCTTTCCCTCTCCTTTCATGTGCTGTGTCTTTTGTCCTACCAACACCCCACCAGGTAAGACCACTCCCTTTAATCTCTGTCACGATGGTGATGGTCAGACCACATCTGCTAGCCCCCAGCCCCATCATACCTCAAAGGACCACCAGCTCTATAGAGTAAAACATGGCTGGGAATCTGTGGAAACCGTAGTTGTAGTCATTCCTATTTAGGACTTTAGTTCCGCACGGAGCGCCAAGTTCGCACAAGTAATACATTTAATGAGAAAAAATGCATAAAACCGAAATGGTACGCAAGTGGACCGAATCCAACATGCAGAACCGAAACGCTACGCAAGTGGACGGAACCCAACATGCAGAACCGAAATGGTTCAATACTTCCCGTGAACCATTGCACCCCTAGTTCTGACCATTTCCTCTGTGCTAGATACTCTTCCCAACAGTGTCCACTGAGTAGCATTTGCATTTAGAGCGTATTTGTCCTTTAAGAGATCAGAGAAGACTATTGAAAGAAGAGTTGAAAGGTCTAAGTAGGCAAGATCCCAGTGAGTAAAAGCCGAGTTGAGCAGGATCAGCAGCTGTGTTGTCTGCTCTCTCACTTTGAGCTCAAGTGGAAGAGCGCTGATCTGATGGGTCCTCCTCCGAAGAAGGCATTGTCCACCGCTGCTGCTGAAGACACGATGCAAAGACAAAAATACATTTGTTAGGGGGGGGGGTGCTGTTCCTAAATAGACGTCTTTTGTCATGCATATATAAAAACAAAAACAAAAACATGCTCTTCAGTCAAAACAAGTCTGCTCAGCCTGTCATTAAAGCTCCCAGATGACAGAGTTGTCCTTTCATGTGTTCCCCAATCAGAGCCCTTCCCTTCCTGTTAAAGCAATCCCGGCCAAGCCCTCCCCCGTCCGCATCCAGCAGGTCACCTGACTGATGAGCTGAGACACTTTTAAGGCTGCTGCAAAATGCATAAACGGAGACCTTTAACCAAATGGGTTTTGATGTGAGAGGCATTTCTAAAAATATATATAATAATGACTCAGCTGTTCTTTTTATTGAAAAATTGCCTAATGTGAACTGGTGCCCCCCCCCCCAAAAAAAACAAAAAAAAACAAGAAAATATGTATCTTGACATGTATGTGAATCTTTAGGACTTTGGTTCCGGAGGCAGCCTTCCTAGTTCACATTAGCATTTCAGAGAAACAGTGGAGGCCTTGTGCGTTGTAGTGGGATTTTAATGCTTCTCTTGTGGCTCAGACAAGAGCTCTGCTAATTAAATTCCAGACTGAGATTGGGAATTGAACCAGGCTTTAAGAATAAACTCCGATTATACCTACCGGTAACTGAAAGTGAGTGGTTTGGTGTGTATTGACTCCCACCAGTCATCTTTATGTCCCTTCTTAGTCACAATGGCTGATTGATGGATGTTTTTATTTTGTAAGCTGCTCTTTGTAAAGGCAGAAATGGCCATATGTGCAGCCGCATGCCAAGCGCTTCAGCCCGTTTGGTGTGGGATCTCTCCAGATCTTTGGCTGGAAGTGGCCACTCCAATGGCCACATCGCAAATGCTGCGCAGCAGCGAGATAAACCTTCCCGTCGTGTCAGGACAGTGGTGGTGGCGGCGGCGGACGACTCTGCTGAGGCTGATGAATGACATCACTGAGTCTGTGAAGGCGGGCCAGTGATGCAAAACACAAGCACGGCAGAACTTAGTAGACACTGGTTCTAATTTAAGAAGAGATCAGAAAGAGGATAATAGTGACGCTCTGCCACTGTGGAATTAACATGTGAAATAAAGTACAGGCCCTTTGTGTGCAAAGGAAAATGTGTGATCTGCTACTAGAGCATCATTTGACCCGTTTTATTTATTTATTCTTTCATTGCAATGCACAACTTTTGCCATTGGAAAACAAACCGCTCTAATGAGCTGAATGTGCCTTGTGGAAACATAACTCCGGTTTTTGTAGGATCTTTTAGGACGGGCAGTCTCTTACAGGAGAAATGTTTGATATTAATGTTTGCTTGGATTTATTATGTGGCGATTGTTCTTTATTAACAAAACTGTGCTCGAGGCTAATTGAGTCATCCCTTATTCCTTTCCATGCAAGGACAGTGCAGGAAGTATTTTATCGAGGCATTAGAACTATTTTCATATTATAGTCTGCAAATTATGCCTCACAATGTCCACTTTCCTTTCTAAGCCTTCTTCCGGAACACATGAAAACATTTACACCCTTATCACTCACACAGAATGGCTGTCAGGCGTCGTGGAACGCGGAGGCAGAGAGTTCTTTTAATCTGCGCGTGCTCCCGTATTAATGCCTGCATGTGTCTGCGACCACTGAAATGAGTGCCTGTGTGTTCGTGTGCATGCATGTGTGTGAAATGCTGCATGCCTCTGCACCAGTGCAGTCCTGGGATCCAACACAGCGACAGGAACTGGGACGCCCACCTACTGCGGGGCCAGACAATGTTTTGTATTGGACCAATGAACGCTTTACAACCGGTAACTTGCACTGTTCTATTTGTTAGTTTTTACTGCTTCTGCTACACATCTGTGTATCCACTCTCGATGCTGCTGTTTTTGTATTCATATGTTTTTTGACTTGATGTCTCATGTTGCACGATTGCGCCGAGACAAAATCCTAGTTTGTGAATCCTTTCAATGACAATGGCAAATAAATCGATTCCGATTCTCTTTGTGGTTGGATATTTGTGCCTTCCTTTAATCATGGATGCACTGCACCCCCCCCCCCCCCCCAAAAAAAAATAAAAATAAAATAATGATAATTGTAAAATGGTTCTGCTCCATTTTATTCTGTACGGTTTCTGAAAATGCTTACAAAGTAAAAATTTATGTTGATTTATTTTTTTGCCCCACGATGACAGAAGGCTTGACAAGTTTAGTTGTTACATCTTCCTGTAATAAGACAGTTATTGGATGAGCTGCTGGACAATCGCTTATTAATTGCCTTTCATTGATCTAATTTGTGTCAGTTTGGAAATCCCTGAATGAAGCAAAGGAACGTTGTGCAGACCTGAGAGGAAAAAGCCTACAGAGACGAAATGAGACGCGTTCAAACAAGTTTGAATCTGATCCTGTGTCAGCCTGCGCCCACATTCCTCTCTTCCTGCGTGGATATCAGTGCTATTCCTTAAATAAAGTCCAAAAGGATGGGCAGAATTTACTTCTATGTGGCTCTGATGCCTTTCGTTTAGTGTGTCTTACTGCACACGAAATGGGCATATAATGTAATTTTAATGATGCTATAATGAGCAGCCAATAATCATCATTTGCCTAATGGGCATAGCTTCACAAGCTAATCGCTTGGATATGGACTTAGTCTTCCACTCGCTTCGCCATCGTTCCTCTTCATCATCTCCTCTTCATTCAGAAGTGATGCGTTTGTAAATCAGCAGTTACAATCAGGGCTTTCTGTTGAGATCTTTCATTATTGAATTCATTAGGTCTCAAATAAACTATTGATTATGTGGATTATCCCAAATAAAATGGCAATAAATAAGTGAATCCAGTCCACATGCAGCAAATGCCTGGTAACGAGATTACCGAATTAATTAGGCAACAGTCAGAGCGATGGGATTTTATTGCTGCTTTTCACGGAGGATGGCCATTATTCTCCTTTCCATTAACGCATTGGTCTCTTGTGACCCACACTGTGGTTTTACATCAGGCAGCAGCGAGGCAGAGAGCCCCCCCCCCCATCTGGACTTGTTACGCTCTTCATCTCACCCCCACACCGTTGTTATGTAACAGTGAGTGGTAGCATTACTGTGCAGGAACGCCTTGTGCACTGTGGATGAGGCAGATGCTTAAATGAAAAACGGGGCGGCAACAGTCGACGGAGGGAAGTCTTAGTCTGTCACGTCGGTCGGCACGGAAATACCTTTAAAAAAAACGATTGGCTGGAAGGCTCTGACGTTTAGCACCTTCACGAGGCCTGGCGGATGCATACCAATCACCGAGGCAATGAAATTAATCTCGGCTTGATGGGCCCCCCCTCAGGCTGAATTATTCTAATGCTGACGTTAGCATTTTAGATTAAAGCACCAGCGTGTCCGTGAAGAGCCTCGCAGAGCCGCAAATGTGTCTTTGGAGTAGTTGTTTATGAGCAAGCTGTAATTGTACAGCATGGCGCACGGAGGCACGGCCGCTGTGGACTCATCGAAACTCTCCTCCAGAACGCAGTTGTTCTGCAAACTGTGCAAAGTCAGCAGTGATCCTGTTGCCCCTTCAGGCCGTCGTGCGCGGTGCACGTTTGTTCCATTTTCTAAGTCAAAGAGCTTTTGTTTTATTGCACCAATGTGGACACACTGATTAGCACGGCACGCTAGCTGTCTGAATTCACGTCTTTGTTCGCAGCTGCATCACTATTTTCACACACTTTGTGAGTGACGGCAAGATGGCATGAGATCTTTACTGTCGAGCAAGACACATTAGTTTTGGTGTCGTGGATCTTTTTGAATATGCAGATTTTTTTTATTTTTTTTAGCAGATACTAATATTTTCATTTGGGTTGCAGCTTTCACCGACAGGCTACACCCACTCTGCTACAACGCGATTGTCCAATGCCAAATTTTGAAAACGATGTCTTACTTGTTCCTGCAGTGCAACTGATTACTTCACTCAGCGGGATTATAAATGACTCTATTACATATTTTTTATTTTTTTGTCAGTTGCATCCTTGATTTCACATTTTTTTCTAAACCGAATCAGTGATTTAATGGAAGTTGAGATTCATTCAGGAATTTTTAAACCGTCATATATACAGATTTTTAATCATTGACTGTCAATGTTACCGGATAGTCAAGCCAAGGTAGTTAAAACTAAGTGGTAGTGGCCACTTTTATCTCTCTGTCATCAAGCATGCACCCCCCCTGGAGTGGCCTTGAATAAGATGTTGTCCCTCTGATCATCTTTGGCAGGTCTAGAAAATAATCCCCTGCAGTAACATAATTATATGTTGGGCTTTTCATCCTCATCCCGATCCGTGCTGCCTGCTCTTCCTTGCATCCTCTTTCTTTCAGCTTTTGAATGATGGATTGTGACTCTTCTTTTGTCCCCCCCTGTGGACACTTAGCATGTAACCGACCCCCTCCACTCGCAAAAAATGCCTTAACCAGATGGCTGCAGCGGAGCGATCCTGCCATTCCTTCACTTTTTCTTTTCTTTTCTTTGTACCTCCAAGCCCGGCGGCTGCTCTTTACCTTTGCTTCACATCTACTGGAGCCAAAGACATGAGTGTAATTGAGAACCTGAGCAACTCCACACAAAACAGCGCCGGTGGTTGCAGTGATGTTGTTCCTGGTCCTCATTGTGGCTAGTCTATAAAAAGGTCTCACCCCGTGAAAGAGGAGGTGTCGAGTGAGGTGGTAGCCTGTGTGTGTGTGTGTTTGCAACCCTCCTTCTGCTTTCTTTGTTTCATGTCTTCCGCCAAGTTTGACCACAACTGAAGAGTTTCCTGCTGGCTGGAAACTCCATGCACGTCACGGACCCAAGCAGATGCGCATGCATCTTCCACGCGGGCGTCGCCACGCCATCTAGGCTGTTTTGTTTGTGTGGAGGGAAATATCCGCATCTCCTGCTCTCCCTGTGGGAACATAGGTGGCCATTGTTGGGTACTCAGAGTGCCTTGGAGAGGGGGGGGGGGGGGGGGGCTGGCGACTGTAAAACTGGAAGGAAGCCCAAAAACCTTGGGGAGACACGGCTCAATGGGCTCATTGGGCTCGTCGGGCCATGTGTGTCTATGTGATTGGAGTTCACCAAGCCATCCGATGTGCAGACGCAAACCTCCAACCTTCCTCCCACATCCCTCCTCTAACTCCTGGAGTTACTAACCGAATGATCTGCATCCTGTTTTCGCTCTCTTGCATCGTGCTCGGCTGCGGCAGCCAGAGGAGACAAGTGGATTTCTCTGATTCTCTGGCCACATGTTGCCGATGAAACGTTTGCATGCTAATGTGACGTTAAATAAGACCGTGGTCTGGCTACAAGACTCTGTGGCCTGCGGTCAGCTCTGGATTTTCCTCTGCCTTGCCAACATTTGTCTTTAAAGGATGGCTTTGGTGCTTCAGCCGTGCTGTTTTCTATGATCCAAAAGAGTTGTTGAATGTTGGCCTTATTATTGCCATGACAACAACCACAGATTATTTCCGGGGGTTGTAGTGTACAAATGGAAGGTGGATGCAGCTTGTCTGCTATCTGTTAAGTGTGATCATAATCCAAGCCAAATCTATAGAATATAGGACACAATTCTAAATAAAACAATATCGGTAAATTTCATTCAGCCCGATTTGAGACGATAATATGAGGCAGGGATGCAGAATAACCTTTTCCTCTGATTACTATTTTGATTGGATTGGAATTAGCCAAAACCTAGTCAACCTGAAATAAACAATTTTAAGGAGTCACATTTGGCTCTGAGAATTGTGATTATTATTTATAGATTTTTTTTGGGATACCTGTGGAAAATCATCATTACTTGCGACTGTGGCACAAACAGTGATTTTGAACCAATAGCAACTGAAGGCAGAGCAGAGCGCCATCAATCCCAGCAACATCAGCGCGACACGCTGCCTCCTGACCGAGCCCCTGACACGCATGAATCGTCTCCAGGCTTTCGGCTCCAGTGGCTCTGGGCTCGCTCAGACAGTGCCTGCCTGCCTGCACACCTGCTACAGCCCTTGATAACGGCATCAAGGGATGGAAGGACACACTCACGCACACACACATCCTCCTCTTTATAACCCCCTGGGTATGAATGGCGAGCACCATAGCAGAGGCTCAGCATATTAGACAGCAGGTTGATTGCAGCATGGAATTAGTGGTTCATGACATGACTGTCCTGTGATGTTATTAAACCCGACCAGAGCCAATTAAATTGATTATGCATCCCTCTCCTGGTGCATTATACAAACGGCTGGCCATGTTTGCTAATATTATGGTCTCTGGTTTGGACTCTTAAAACCAAAGAGAGAGAGAGAGAGATGTATTTATTTTTCCCAGCTATGATTTATCTGGCTTGAAAGGCAATTATCATTTGAGTGGAGTCTTAGGTTAAAATGCCTGAAATCAGATCTTAAGAGAGTGCGTCACGTGGTTGAAATGTTTTTGTCATGGAGCGAGAATAAACTATTTCAAAGAATTAAACCACAATTTAAAATAGCAATAGTTCATTGTGCTGCTCTAGTATTGAGGAAGCTTGTAAAATGTAGAATTAAACATGAAATTTAGAGTTAATTTAGAGTTATATATCTAAAAAAACAAAACAATATTAAAATCCTGGTTGATTTTGTGCACTCTGGATGTTTTGGGATTTAGTGACAATTACAGAAGTTTATGGTCGACTACCATCCCCAATAAAGACGGGAAGAACAAAAACAAACGGAAGAAATTAAACTTCAGCAGCAGGCAGTGGGGAGAGGGGGAGAAAAGACGAGTGATATGGTTTAATGAAGAAATCAGAAACGAAGACAGAATCCTTTCATTTCTTTTCTGCAAGAATGGCAGAAGATTCAAGATTGATGTCAGACAAACCCGGGTCAATGAGCCAATCAATCAATCAATAAATGTAGGCAGACACACCCACGCAGATGATGACAGGATGCAGGTATGCCATCCACACTTCTTTATTACATTTGAAGAATCGCAGCGTGAACCAAAACTAACATTATGTGCATTATATAATAACCATCAGACACTGAGAAAATTGAACTGCACCCAAATCAAATTCTGCTTTGGGCCCTATAAAGGCTTGGATCAGCTCTGTACAGGTGATTTTAAAGAACTGCCTACATGTTGAAATAATATCATCAAACCCCCTGAAATTAACATTTCATGCTGCTTAATGTAAGTGTCTATGAACAAATTCACACTTATGAAAAGATATTCCACAAGCCTGCTCTCCATGAAGTCATTTTCACTTTCATTAATCCCCGTGAAAATCTCCTGCTCTTGTTCAGAAAATGTCGGGCTGGCTGCATATTTTTCTTACTTGGCCATAATGAAGCGAATTCTGGTTTTTGCGAGTTCATATTTTTGAAAACTTTTAATGTGTTTGGGGTATTTCATGCAATTTCATTGCTAGAAGTTATGAATTTCCTTTTTTTTTAAAGTCAGTAGGGCTTAATTATGACTCAGCATCTTCACATTCATCCTCTGGATGGTGGTTTTCATGTTTTCTCCTATAACAAATGGTGCAATCAATTCCAAACCACAGCCACATTGGTTGCATTCCTCCACTCAAAGGGGCAACCAGAGACTCAGTTCAATTAATTTTATTTATATAGCGCCAGATCATCCCTGAAAGTTATCTCAAGCCACTTTCCCTGCAGGGAAATATAGAACTCAACTTGTCCCACAAGAGCAAGCACATGCAAGGAAAAAGGTAGAAACCTTGAACAGAACATAAGGCTCATAGTGGGTGGCCATCTGTCTTGAGAGAGAGAGAGAGAGAGAGAGAGAGAGAGAGAGAGAGAGAGAATAAAGGTAAAGGTATTAAGACAAAGAGATAAGGACAGGTAGGAGGAGAGTGAAAAATGGAAAGATGGAGAGAGAGTGATGGAGAGACATAGACAACAGGAGCAGACAATATATACATCGATTCACAACATATAAGTTACTGAGAAAACCACTGACTAAAGAGCTAAGCAAGATATACTGAAACTAATACTATAAATGCTGATGCTAGCAATAAGGACATCTGATTTGACAGCCACAGGTCCAGGTTCTGCAACGCCATGGACAGAAGGACCTGCAGACTGAGACACAAAGAGCGACAACCACAGGGAGAGAGAGCACAAGACTACGGGGAAGAGAGAGGGATTAGTGACACGCATTTAAAAAATGTGAGTTCTAGCCTACAACATTGATTAACTATAAACTTTGTTAGAAAGGAAAGTCTTTAGTCTACTCTTGAACGTAGAGATGGTGAGTAATTCAAGCATCGATGCCACCACAGAACTCAAAACAGCTTCTTAATTTGTATATGAAGTTTAGTCCGACTGAAATCCATCCTGTGACAGAGAGATAGTTTTGGTCAGATGGCAAAAGGAAATCCATGGGATTAGACGGGAGTACATTTTCTGATCCTTGCTCTCTTTGCCATTGCCCGTGGCTCCTGTTCAATCTCACTGATCTGTTCTCAGTCAATACTATTACAGGTATTCACTGACAGATGATGATCTCTGTCTGGTCAGCTCTTCATTAGTTGTACCAATGCGCCATATTGGAAATCATTTTTGTAAAAGTGTAATTCCCTTCATCTCTGCTGCAACAGCAAAGGCAGCATCTCTAGAGAGGCCAAGACATAAGTAAGACGGCAGAACGGTGGGTTGTATTCTAACCATTTGTCTCTGAGTGAGGAGCCTATCTCCGTGGTGGAGAGCAGGCCAGAAATGTGGGGTGGGGGCTACTGCTATCCATACAGAAGGCTTTGAAGCCACTGAGAGGCTAAGTTGTTCTCCAAGGAAAGGGTTGTCCCAAGTAGCGATGCTCAATGCTGATTCTCAGGAGGCATTAGAGTGCGGCCACTGCGTTTCTCAAAGGGACATCAGAACTCCGTCCCCACTACCTGATCGGGTGGTCTCATTTTCTGGTCACGTTTGTAGATACCATTGAATTGTCTGTTCTCAACACGACACAGTACTGACTGTTTGGCAGAGACCGCCGTCGGGCAATTTGAGGGACTTTGCTCCTCCAGAAAGATCAGAGCAATGACGCACACCGGTACTTTATGTGCCAGAACATCTGGCGTGCCTTAAATATTGATCTGTGTAATCTGTCAGCTGTGAGCGAAACTCGGAGTCCTGAGCTATAAAGTGTTGACACAATGGGGAACGCCGTACCTCGCTTGTGCTATGGCACTGAATCTGGTCAGTTGCAGCACTCTTGAAAACTCATTCATTTTGTTATCAGTCAGTCCAGAGAGCACTCCGTCATCAACACAACACACTGAAGTTACAGTCGTCGGGAATCATCAATCTGTCATACATGTAATTAGTTATTGAGTATATCAAATCCTCCATTGACATCAGGATAAGTCAGGAGAGTTAGTCATGTGCAATGCTCGCAACTGTATTCAGTGCTCAGGATTTGGACTGTGCAGGGACTTGTCTATGGGGAAAGATTGAAGGCTACAGATTCCTGCTTGTGGTAGTTTGGAATTCTGACAGCTGGCTTGGATGGATTAATGAAGCCCATTGATGTTAAATCAAATCAATCAATCATCTGAAAGCTGCTGGAAGAATGTTCCTCACCACCTTTGCTCATGGCAACTACTCTTACCCTTTCTTATGAAATGGATTTACAGTCGCCCTTAGCTCAGAGGATTAGGAGATACCTGTAGGTCAGCACTATCTTTGTGGCTCATACGTTCCATCCCATGTAATGACCTTCAAGGAGGCTGAAGAGAGATTAAAATGTGGGCTGCATGTTGCATATCACCGACATTAACCACCTGACCCATGTTTGCGTTCCATGGTGAATACAATCGAGCTCGGCAAATCGCAATAGAACCGAGGCTCATCTTTTCTCATGTTTGGCGAGAATTAAAACAGAATGCATTGAGAATATGCATCAAATGCAGAAGTTTGAAAATGTGCTAGTCATTTAATAGTCACAACTGTTGATGCACCAATGCCTTGGAGGTGCAGAAAGTGAGTTTTGTTTGTACTGTGCAGGGATGTCTAATTAGATAGAAGCCTCCAGCATAAGACGGCAAAGAAGAAGAAGACTTTGCATGCAGTGCAGGGTGAGTCAGGAGCTTCCCGAGCCAGTCAGCAGTCACGGAAAGGTTTCTCATCAACTCTCATTGTCATCCAGAACACTTAGGAGGATTGCTACCCCAATGAACTGGAATGCGTGGGAGGTTAAGATGAAAGGATGCAGGGAGAGAGAGCGAGAGAGAGAGAGAGAGAGAGAGAGAGAGAGAAAAGGACATAAATGGAAAAAAAGACGTGACGCTAGTACATGGTGATGTCACCACTGCAACATGGTTCCTGCTTCCTCTCGGATTTTCCACATGTTTAACATCAGTTTTCAATCACTCACCCATCAAACTGTTATGACAGAAAATAACTGAACATTCCCTGAAAGTCAGGGTATTCCGGGATTTGAATGAATTCCAGACAGACTTTACAGTTTGATCTGATATCACTCGTGGTGCTTGGAGAAACATCGCTCGGGAAATGAGAATGAAAAACGAGCCCATCGAGAGCAGCGGAAGCGTCTGGTTTAGCAGAGGAACTGGGCGTTTATTGAACTTTGCTTCACAGCCAATAGTGTGAGGACTAACTGAACACGTCCTGTGGACATATGCAGGCAGCTCTGTTAGCATAGTAGAGGAGCTGAATACTGTCCTCAGGTGTGTCTGTATGTTTTTCATGAGTGCAAGCCCGGACACAAAAGCAGCATCTGCTTAATGAAGGCTCTTTTATTGGAGAGGAAGAAAGGTGGATGCACTTCATTAACCTCAATGCCACTCAAAACACACACACACACACACACACACACACACACAGGACAGCGTCAAAAGACACTGGCGACACCCAGGACGGAAGTCACTGAAACACATGCCAGGCGGATGAAGATGGATGGCAACCTTTTCACTGCGCGCTTTATCTCGGCCCAACACGAGACAAGAACTCCGTCTTTGTCTTCGTCCCATCCGTTCTTCCGTTGGAGAATAGAAACAATGTCTAATGAAAACCTTGACGTTTATGGATATTAACGACCTCTCTGTTGGCGACAGATAGAGACGTGCATTCAGAGACAGCAGATACAATGCCTGCTGTTATACGTCCGTACAATCCAGAAGGTTTCACTTTAACAAATTTCAACTGTAGTGTTCCTTGTTTTAGGAGGCAGGGACCAGACACTGGAATCTGCAATAATGCAATAATGGCTCAAGGAAAGCTCGTATACAATGTCATATTAATTATTTTTTAATTATTCTTTGAATCTTTTGTTCCTTGCAAGAAAGAAATATCATTTTCCATCCTAACATTTGTTGCAGAGCCTCTATTCTGCTGCTATCACTTTGTTTCAGCCTTCAGATCCCCTCCTGTAAAGACTAGTCTTCAATCATTGATCGGCTACGCAGGCCTGAGCAAGCACCAGCTCCGTGTTTCAGGTCACCTCTGCCTTTTGCTTGTAGCGTCAGGTTGCACCTCTAAACACATGACTCTTGCATGTTATACACAACAGATTAGACTTAATCTGTAATCACCGCAGCTGCACTGCCGAGCAGGAGGCACATTCTGCAGCTTTTTAGTGGCGTTTGTGTGGTTTCAGTAACCGAGCCACTGGCTAACTGGATGCTGTGCATTCTGACAGTTCTCGTTCTTTCTCCAGCAAAAATGTCAGTCTACCTACAATGACAAGGTAATGCTAACTGTGCTAGTGCTGCATTCTAAAGCAGTATAAAAAAAAGTAACTACCTCCGCTGTTGCTCAGAGGCAGATCAAAAATGATGCCTTGGCTTATATGCTTTGAGAAAGACCAATGAGGCAAAACAAAAGATTCAACAGTCCTGCCAGAGAATGTGTGAAAGCGCCGCTAGATGAAGGACTGTCCTAGCGCTAGAGAGGGTTTTATAGCTGATGCAGAATAAATAATGGGGGGGCTAGGCTGGTTAGACACTTCAGGCACTTGAGAATAACTCTCTTTGTCGTGGCCTTTTCAGCTTTGTAAGTTTGCAGATGACTGATGTGGACACAATAAAATCTGATGGAAATAAGAATAAAACAAAAGCTATAACGTGGCAGTTTACACCAGGCTGTTCTTCCAGTGGTCTGTTTGTGGGCGGACATGAATCAAATGATAATATGCCTCATCTGCTGAGTGTCTGTACCCGTCAGCAGCCGAGGGCGTTCCACTTATCAATTACCCTCCTCTGCACGTACTCTGCCTGCAGGCTAATAACTTTTGTTCATGTGTTCCCAGCTCTCATTCCTCAGATTCGAACCAAAGCTTCCAGTGCTGTCTATGAGTGCTGCACCCCTATAAAATCCCCCAATGGTGTCGTGAGGTTCCTTCATGATCCCTGGTCGCCCCCTCATTTCCCCTCATTTCCCCTCTTCCTCCAGCTTACTTTCCAGCCCTCTGAATCTTTTACTCTGCTGATGAATTTCTGAGCTTTGCTGGTTAAGCTAAATTAAGAACCGTTTCCTGTGATAGTCTGAGCTTTAGTAGCCATTAATAGATTGGCCTATTCTGCTGAAAGCGAGGGAGTGAACATTATCTCAAGGCAAGAGGTGGTGAAGGATCTTCTAAAGGAGGGGTCAAGCGGAGATGTCATCTTACAGCATCCAGAGGCATGACTGTGCTCATTGCCTTATAGATGGCTTTAGGGGTACTTTCATTTCCCTGTGTCTTTTTGACTTTGACCAGGCAGACATTAATTGCTTGGTTGAATTACACAAGGCCGATTGGAAAGCTTGGCCATGCCAAGCCTCCATTTAGCAGCGGACTCAAGATCCTGTTCAATTTGATTAATGCATATGGGAGGAAGCCTTCATCATTTCGCTGCCACAGGGAACACTTGACAAGTTTGGCACGACGAGGCACTTTTTAAAAGTGATTTAGTTTCCCCTTTTTCGACTCAGTGGGTTCGTCAAGGGATGCTTTTCATCTACCGGTAGTCACACTGTATCTATCAGGCTGTCTAAAGCCTTGCTAAAAGATTTTGCACAGTAAGCAGGGGAATTATACGTCCAAGATTTTTGCACATCAACTAAACTAAACCCTCTTTTTACAACAAGGTTGGATGAACCCAACTTTGACTTTTGTGAAGAAGCACAATAAAACACATTGCATGATTGCTAGAGATCACAAATGAGTGCTTCATTTTGTATTCAAAATGCTTTGACTTGCTCTATAGCAGGATTGATTTTATGTAAAAGTCCATGTTTGTTTGTTTCTCTTCACATTTTGTTATATTTCTTGTGTGAGGCAACTGAAGGCTACCTACTGACTGACCCACAGATTGTCTTTCCTATTTTGTGCTCCTACAGGTGACATTCAGAATTATTTTAGGATTAGCATGCCTGAGGATCTGTACTCATAATGGAGTTTTGCATATTGTGATGGTACAGGGAGAAACAGTGTTCCTGAATGGCACAACTGGTGTGTTAGGAACATGGAAGCTGTTAGCTTCACATGTCCTCGCGATGCCATCAGAAACAGGATCTTTTGTAAATGGACCACTGAGGAGGAGGAGGAATGAACATTTGATGTTTCAACACGATGAAGGCAGTGGACAGTTGTCAGACTTCAATGGCTACAGACAGACTGTCTGGAAGTGGGAGGATGGGTTCAATGCCCACTCATCAAACATCATCAGACAGAAATGTAGAGAAGTTTTCATTTCCCTTCATTGTTTTTATAACAGCTTTATTTCACGCCATGGGAAATGGCCCTTCTGTGGTCCTGGACTTTCCATTATTAATTTAGTTTGTGGGAATCTAAGCTGCTAAAATGAAACGAATTGTTCCAGGTACACATTAATGTGATGGACTTTTTAGATTTTGCGTTTCAGACACAGCCGCAATTTCGATTGTGCTGTTATTCTTCTTGCCCCTCGGGGCAAGTAGTCTTTTCCTGAGTCTGGTTCTTTTGAAGATGGTTTATTGTTGCACAGTCACAGACTGACTTAACCAGGTCCTTCCTATAGGATCTTGCCCTCTTAAAGCGTGGATCAAAATGAAATACAAAGATGGATTTGCACTGCAGAGCTAGGGAGATAGAGGGACGGATGACACACTGTTCTCCCTGCCTGTAGCATCCCCCCTTTTTGTAATTGTGTTCAACGAAGTCCTGTGACCGGCCACATTCCTCCTTCTCCCCCATCGAGTCTCGCTGGCATGAAACACTTAGAAAGAACAAAATCTGCGCTAAATTAACTCCCCCTCTGGCTCACCCCTAATCACATTATCCTAAGTGATATGGGAACACTAGACCAGACACACACTCCCTCCCTCCCTGTCCGTCTTTCAAGCCAAATAAATAGCCACTCCTCCAGAGCTTTAAGTTGTCTTAAGCTCCATCTCTGGATAATAGACCGTTTGCTCCCCAAAAGACCTCAATGTGGAATAATGAGGATCAAGATGAGAGCAGAGAAAGCAGCATGAGGGAAATGCAAGAAAGAGCAACAGCGAAAGGAGAGCTGACACCGGGTTAAAACCCACCTCGGGATAAACCCGCCCTGTTTTGTTAGGGTTGACGGTGATTATGCAGAACTACTTTTGGATGTTTTGGTAGTTGGCTGATATTGAAGTGTTGGTGGAATAACTTAAATTCAAGCAGACTGATAGCATGATGGAGGAAGTGGTGTTCAGCAGCTGGAAAAAACAAAGGGGTAGTTCTCATTGGACGAGATGTTTTAAAAGGAGAACTATAACTGAAGGTTTCCTGTCAGACAGGCTTCAGAACCTCCACCACTAATGAAGTGAGGCGGGGGTACGGAGGATAAAAGACGGGTTCAATCCATCCAAAATATGCCTTTACTGCTTGCTCAATTTCAGTTGCTAAAAAGAGAGTAATAACTTCCGTCAGTACAAAGTAGTTTTAGTAGTTTTCTTTTTCTTCTTATTCTTCTATAGTACAAGAGGCACACACAACTGGTGCGCATGCATGGTTCAATTCAATGTATTTTTATTTATATAGATAACAGAACGTTATCTCAAGGCACTTTACAGGCGTAGCAGGGAAAGGCCTGCAGGGAAAGCTGGAACCCAAATTGACCCACAAAAGCAAGCACTTTAGTGATGAATGCAAGGAAAAACGTCCCTTTAACAGGCAGAAACCTTGAACAGAACCCAAGACTCATAGTGGGCGGCCATCTGTCTTTAGAGAAAGAGAGAGAGAGAGAGTATAAAGGTAAAGGGATGAAGACAAAGAGACAAGGACAGGTAGGAGGAGAGTGAAAAATGAAAACATGGAGAGAGAGTGATAGAGAGACAGAGACAACAGGAGCAGACAAAAGCCTAATTCATGCATTGATTCACAACTTTAAGTCACTGACTAAAGAGCTGCTATACAATAAATACGCAAACTAAAATTAAAAATGCTGATGCTAGCAATAAGGTCATCCGATTTGACAGCCGCGGGTCTGCAGGTTCTGCAGCGCCACGGGGAAACCGATCCCATTGTGAAATACACCTTGTGCATAGCCAATGAACACAATATAGGGTACCGCTGTCATTTACATCACTTGTGTTTGTGATAAGAAAAGAGTATGAATAAAAACACATGAAATGCAGCGCCTCGTGTATCTTGTCCTCTCTTAGACTCTATTTGCTTTTGCCGCTGCAAATGTCCAATCAGTGGGTCCTTCAGCAGAATCCATGGAGCATAAACATGATCCTCATCGCAGGATGCATGTGCAGAATGATGCAGCTTCCTGGCCCTCATGCAGACAGAATGTCTGTCAGGCTCCTGTTTAATAATCAATACAGAGATTTCTGTGGTTTCTGTACTACTGCCTGGCAAATAGCTCGCAGGTTCTGCCTGACGTAAGCCCATCTTTAATGGATGAGCCGCTCCGGTTTCTTGTCAACACAGCTCACATCAATCTGTATCAGCGTGGTAAAAAAAAAGCAGGTTGGGCGACCAGTCTGAGAGGAGATGATCATGATTTGTGATTTGTGTGTGTCTCTGGTGATTCTTTGTTTGATCTATTGTGTGAGGTTTTTTTTCCCTGGCACACTATCAACTATCATGGCGCTGAAGTTCGGAGTTTCCAACAGGGAACTTTGGCGGCACGATTTTGATCATTTTTAAATTTCCTAACATCAGCAAAGGGATGCAGATGGTTGCAATGGTACATACTGAGCTGCTGATATTGACACAACATGTTCAATATGTGGGAAGCCTCATTAAAATAAACTGTTCCTCCATTCATGGTCTGTGATCACCTTTCCTCCTCCTCATCATCAGCCTTATAATACTGGCGTTCACTCACTCCTCCCAGGCTTGTCTTTCTGTTTCAGCCTTCCTCTGCTAATTCTGTGTGTCTCATGTGCTTTTATGACATCTCTATTCTGCTAACTATGCTTTTTTGTTTCCTTTTTTTCCCCTTTGTCTTCTGAAGCTCACAAATATATAATTGCAGGTAAGCACATATCAGTTGTTTTCCAAAGAGAGTCCTGATAAGATATTTTATTTTATTGGGAATTACATTTACATACTACATTTTGTTGTGTCGGGATACATCCTTTCAGGGAACACTGGACTGTGGCGTGATGAAAGTGTTGAAAGTAATTTCCTTCAAAAAAAGAAGCTCTTTTTTGTTTTGTTTTTGCATCGTTGATATAGATTGATTCATTAAAAAAAAAATTGTCTTTCATTTTGTTCAATTAAACTGAAGTCCAAACTCTGTCAGGACATGAGCATCATCAAAAGAATCCACTTATTTCTGTGTCTGTCGGGAAGTTCCTGCAATATCGTTAGCTGGATGAGGTTTTCGTGAAACTGGTGGCAAGTCTGAGATCATTTGTCACACACAAAATCATGCAGCGATGTTTCCTCATTTATGTTGTTTTCTTTGACGCAGACCAGACCAGATCAACCTGCTGCATCACTGAGAGAAGCCTCAGTCTGAGAATCAGTTCATTCAGGAATCGGCTGAAATATCAAGATCAAAACATTTCCCCTTTGAAAGCCACCACATCTCAGGGTAGCATAACATGAAATTTGGGGTTTGGTGTTCTTTTATGTGGATATATTGGGGAATTATGAGAAAATCTCATCCAGTCAGAGCCTGCAGGAGGATGCTCGGCTGGAAGTGGGACTAAAGGCGCAGCAACAATGCTCATATTGTGAAGAACGCTGAACAGGATGGTATGGATTCAAATGCAGAGGCACAGACTGATGGTAGAGAATCAGAAGGGTTTAATCCAAAAAAGGGTTTGGTACACAGAAAAGCAGTCCACACTGGCAAAGTTATCCGAACCGTCAGGCAGAAGGGCAAGGTCAAAAATCAGGCAAAGGTTCAACCCAACGGAGGCAGAGTTATCCAAACCAGCAGACTAAAACCAAGGTCGAAAAGCATGCAGAAAGAAGGCCATGGCTCTGGCATGAGGAAAAAGGCTGGAACATGTGTGTGAGGTGGAACAAACTGACAGAGGGACAGCTAAGAAGGCAGGGTGACGAAGGGAACGAGGAGCAGGTGTGACGAGAGGGAAACAGAGGGAGAGGTGAAGCACGTTTGGACACTGAATAGACCGACGTCCTGGTGTCGTCTCAGAAGTGAGGATATCGACATTCATCTCACAGGATCTTGGGTAAGGCTCAGAGTTAGATTGAGATCAAAGGTCGTACAAGTCGGCCTCGCGAATGCGCTGGAGGTGGGAACATTCTGTGACCTGCTCAGCGGCGGCTTCCGTGGGGATCTCATTAAGCGCTATGTGGTGAACCAAATGCCCTCTCAGGGCAGCGGGGTTCCGTTTCCACGGGAATAATCAAGAGTGGTTTTTGTTGCTGCCATTTCTATCTTCTGCTTTGCCTTTTTTAGTCACGCTCTTGCCGCTATGCAATCTTGTTAATTAGCAGAAGTCCTGCGGCGTGTCCCTTTTCTGTTGCCGTAGCTTGAGGGGTTCTGTGCTGCAAACATTTGAGTGTCAGCAAACGATGAAGTCCCCAAAGCCCCAACACAACCCTGGGGTGTGAACGGACGCGCAATGCTGAAGTAGTCGTAACACTTAAACTCCGTTCCACTCTTGAGTGTAAATCTTGTTCTGCTTTGCGGCACTTTCCACTAATAACGGCAAACATTTCAAGAGGTTTCCGATCCTGCAGAGCATCCGCGGAGCCCAATTCCCATTCTCATTCTCATTCTCATTCTCGCCTTAACCTCTGGTTCAGACAGCAACATCATTCTTCTTTGTGTGTGTGTGTGTGTGTGTGTGTGTGTGTGTGTGTGTGTGTGTGTGCTTTATTGCTCACCCATCTTTTTGGCATGTCATTTCTAAAGCTGCGGTTTGTTTCTATTTGACAATAAAATATGTGTTGAGGAAGGAGAACATTGGACAAGGTTTTTAATCTCTCACCATTTTTTTTTCTTTTTTGACTTTCCAAAACCATTCTTGCATTGTCGTAGCCCGATAGCACACGAGTAGCGCTGCCTCATCAGATGGCCTGTATAATCAGAACGCCAGCATTTTCCCCTCAATGCCTCGTTCAACAAGGAACAGGTAGCTTGGCCCTTTTCTAAACGGGCAACATTAACAATGCATGCCAGCGGAAAGGACATCTTTTGTGCGCTTAGCTATGAATCGAGCAAATACCAATTTCCCCTCCTGGCCAAAAGACAGATCCGTTGTTCCTCTCGTCCGCTCCAGTGATCCCCCCCCCTTCTCTCTGAGCCAAGGCTCCATTATCAGCCCTTTAATGTGACTTTCAGATGCGGGAAGATGCAATTATCTCCCGTCTGATTTTGGAGGTCAGCCTTTGCAGCTTTCAGGATGGGACCGTTAAGGCCTGGAGCTTCTGCCTCCTTAGCCTTAAGTGAACAAGGTATTGTTCATGTAAATACGAAGCTAATCAGCTGAAGCACAAATCTGGGACACACAGATTGCAGGGTTGAAAATAAATGAATGAATGTGAGAGAAGCGAGGAATAGTCGGGGGCGCTTCAACGTGGAAACTCCCGGGTGTGACCTTGATGCCCGGAAAATGTTTCTGTGTCCATTGAAATCTGAGAAAAGTGTGGTAAATGTGATGCAGCTGGTTCCTGCCCCCCCCCCCCCCCCCCAGCTGGTTTATTGTGATGCTCTTCCGTACTTACCAAGATGAATGTTTCTTTGAATCAAGTTCAAACTGCCTTTATGGGTCCAGGGAAACAGAAGCCCCCGTATGATATCAGCGACTATTCATCACGGGAACCACCCTCGTCATGTCCTTCTCACTCCTCCTCCCGTTTGGCTTCCTATTTGCGTCATTCCTGAAGCCTAGCGCGGGGCCCGCAGAACCCCCCCCCCAGGAGCCCAGCCTTTGATGAGAAACAGCCTCATTTATCAGTGTAACACAAAATCATCCCTGCAGTCAGGGCCATCCTGACCCTCTACATTAGTGCCCCCCCCTGATAAGAGGCTAATGAGCTGACATGCTCGCAAAGGAGCGTAGCCTTCCAAGGATCGTGCCAGTGGTTTGTCATTGGACATTTGGACAGTTTTGGACATCTTTTTTTTTTTTTGCCTATGATAGTGCACGTGGAAACTTACTGAATTTCCAAACTGATTTCGTTGTCGTCAAAAATGTGGAAACCATCTTGAGAACTTTGTTCTTGTCATTCATGACATCCAAAATGTTTCATTTAGCCTCCAAAAACTTTGCATTATGCAATCACCCTTTGTTTGTTTGTTTGTCTTTTAGCAGGATAACTCAAAAATGTACAGACGGATGTTGATGAAATGTTCAGGAAATGTTGGGAATGTTACCAGGAACAGATGATTACATTTTGGTGATGATCCAGAAGAGATTCCGAATCACGTTTAAATCTTCGTTAACATTGCAGTCAATGGAGCTTCAGAATTTGTTGATTATTAACCGATGTTTATGGAATTTGACACAGTCATGTAGGGTGGGGGCCTCTACCTCACCACCAGAATGATCCGGAATCAGATAAAAAAAATATACAATGTTAATCCAAAAATCAGGTAAAATACACATCAACTCTGATTCACATTTACTTTTCATGGTTGGTGTACAAAGATACCAAGAACAATTTAGAACCTTTTCTAAAGGTCTGCGCTCTCTGAGTGCTTTTCCACTTGAGGGATGAAATAAAGCACGCACAACACAGACATAGAAGTTCAGCCACAAATCTGGATTTAGTCAAGCTATTCATCTTTGCACGTGAAGTTTAATTCTTAAATGCTGAAATTCATGCACTATCCCGACGTTAAGCCTCTGCAGCTGTTTGGCACAGGTCTTTTTAGAATCTCCTATGATGTTGATGCTGGTTTCATTGTGTTTGTGCTTGTCAGCTAATATCAAGTTTATGTTGTACACGTGTTGGACCCATGTTGAGGCGTCTGGGCCCTTGAGGCTTACGCGTCTGTTCTTGCAGGCTGGTATGCACAACCATCTCTTCCCGAAAGAGTGCATGACTGTTTATTTCCATGGGCATTTGTGCCCACAACACTGTTTAGAGTGTATGTGTGTGTGTGTGTGTGTGTGTGTGTGTGTGTGTGTGTGTGTGTGTGTGTGCGTGCTGTGTATACAGTCCATTGCCATGAAGCAAGCCAGAGCTGATCTCCTTTTCTCTCAACACTTCAACAACCGGTGTTGTATCAACCTGCAAGCGATTCTCAGAACTCGCCTGTTGAGGCAGACAGGATGTAGAAGAGACTCCTTTTAAGGCCATGCTGTACCAATAAACCTGAATTAGTTTATTTTATTTATTTATTTATTTTGCAAGCAATGACGGCAGCACAAAACAAAACATTGCTAAAGAGGGCAGGACAATCAGACAATAGGAATGTAGTGTCGGACGGACACGGCTCATTGGAAGCATGTTTAAGGCTGAACATTGACAAAACACCTTTTGAAAAGGTTTTCTAGTCTTAGTCTAGTTGTTTTAATTGAGGCGGCAAGGTGGCGGAGTGGTTAGCGCTGTCGCCTCACAGCAAGAAGGAGCCGTGTTTGAATCCTCGTGTCCGCGTGGGTTTCCTCCGGGTTCTCCAGTTTCCTCCCACCGACTAAAACATCTAATTTAGGTCAAATGGTTACTCCCAATTATGCGTAGTAGTGTGTGAGCGTGTGCGTGAATGGTTGTCTGTCTCTGTGTGGGCCCGCGATGCGCTGGCGACGCGTTCGGGGTGTACCCCGTCTCCGGCTCCAGCAGCTCCCCACGGTAGAAAATGGATGAATGTTTTACTTCACCTTTAAGCGTCCCCTGAACTAAGGTGTGTACCTCGTATTTAGAACAGAGGACCTCTGTGACTTTATCGATTTACATTTATTCCATGTGGCAGCTCCAAATCTGCCCTGCAGGCTGCCGACCTTCCTGGCTGCTTACGTCTCCTCAAGGTCGTCAAGGTTATCTTCTTGTCTTCCTTATTGAGAAGGAATCCCTCTCTCTCTTTCCCTTTCCCTCCCTCCCTTTCTTTCTCTCTCTCTCTTTGCCTCTTTCTCCCCCCCCCTTCTCTCACCCACGCACACACGACTGCTGTAACTTAATTGGGTTCTTGCGGGGTTCTAAGTTTCTCTTTCTCCCTGCGGGCCTGAGAACGATCCTCTTTACTCCTCCTCACCTCCCCCTGGTGCAGCACCTCAGCGTCACCTCGGCTGTCTCCACTGCCCTCTTCTCTTCTGTCATTTCTCTCTCGCATGCAAACTCGGTGTCTTATCTTCAAGCCGTCGCTGAACTTTGTGCCGCGGCCATGAGTCTGGGATATTACGGCTTTGTGTACTTTGTGTATTACCTACTACCCACGCCGTAAATGCTGTACACAGCATTGAAAGGGGAAAGTGTGTGTGGAATGCCTTTGCTGTCCTCTTCTGGCTCTGGTTTGTACAACATATGTGAATCCGTGTAAGAGTTCCCTCACGGGACTCGAGGACGACTGTATTTTGTGTGGCCGTCTTCTTATCAGCTTGACAACGGACTCTGCCGTGGTATCTGGGTTTGCCTGCTCTGAAGCTATGGCGTCTCCAGAATATAAAGTTAACGCTGGTCTCGACATGTGGATGTAGTGACTCACTCAACACTAACTTCAGCCTCCAGCACCGAGGAAGTTTAAAAACACCCTCCCGAGTTTGAATCCTTTCTTCCAGTCATTGTTCTGATGTCGGGAAGAGGCGCCGTGATTCACCGGCTTCCACAGCACCTGTGGAGGCTTCTGTTCTTCTGGCCCTGAGACGATGAGCGGGACCCGGCTCCTCTTAGTATCTGCTGCCATCTCATGGTTGCTCGCTGTGCAGACCGTCTGCTCCTTCAGCCTGCTGATCCGGGCCTGTTGTTATTATGGGATGCTCCAGGCATGCAGTGCTGGTCGGATGTATGCAGATCCATTGCTCTGGCATCAGTCTGTTGTGGATCTGTTGTTGTCGTCTGAAGGTCACTTATAAATGAAGCACGATTCAGGATGGAGAAAAAGACTCTTGATCCTTCCTTCGCTTTGGCTGAAGTGATTTGAGCACCGGTTCCTTCAGCTCGCTCCTGTGTTTCATCATCATTTGCTCACGTGTTCTCTTAGTTCCATGTCAGAATGAGATTACGTTGCTTCTGTATGTCTTGAAAACTGACAAGTTGAAGCTGCTATGACAACCTTGAGCACTAGGGGGGCATACAGGCTCAAACAGGCTCTCCTACAACAGGAGAGCGGTCGCTCCACCAGCCGATCGCCGCCTCCTCCTCCTCCTCCTCCTCCTCCTGAACGCATCGGACTGAAGAGCTCAAATCTGAATTCAGCCCCAAGCCGTCCTTCCCCTCCGTTGCCGGGGCCTTGCTCACCACATTAACGGAATAATCACAGCAGACTCCGGGTATTATCATTCAAACACACGCGTTGTGCTTGAAAAACAGCCTCAACCCGAGTAAAATGATCTGCTGCCGAGGCATTTTAGTTTAATGATGTTGTTTTTTTGTTTTTTTTTATGGTGCATCTGCTCTTCAGGAAGAAAAGCAGAGCCGGGAGTGACGAGAATGAAGAGTTAGAGGCTGTGAGATGAATATGGACCAGAAATAAAATTAACACGCCCCCCCCCCCCCCCCCCATTGTAAAATGGAGAAAACAGGGGGGGGGACTATGAACGGAGGGCAGCGGTTCATGCACATTCATATTTAATTTGTCATTTGAGCTCCACTGCATCGACTGCTGCCGTCATCATGGCTGAGTAGCCAGCATCTCCAGCGCCGTGTGCACTGGGGGGGTTATTGTGTTACATACGGCAGCCCCTCCATCACTGCCCAGTGGGCCATGGGGGTGACAGTATCTGGGTTAGGGTAATATCATCTCTTACGCTTATGATCACACCTACTGTACATGCATTACACAGTCCTGCACAAGGATGGGGGGCTTGTCTCCATGCACGTGCCCAGAGGGCTGCTAAGTAGGTAATTGCAAGTGGGGGGAATCCCATCTGGTGTGTGTGTGTGTGTGCGTGTGTGTGTGTTTAGCCTCCAATTGAGTCCCTGACCCAGAATTCCTACCACATCCCGTCCCGTTGCAGCACACACACTCTTCTCCCTCACTAAATCCCCCCCCCCCCCCCATCACTCTTCACGACAGAACGGCCTCGCGGGAGAGATGTGGGGTAAGGTCTCCATTAAGGGGGCCCACCCCTCATGCACGCCTGTTTTTGTGTTGCATTCATGAACCTGTTGTGAAGAGAGACGCGAGTTAAAAGAAATGGTGTCAGCTGTGGATTTGGATGTATCATGGGGCGGGGGGGTGGGGGGGTTTGAGTCTTTGGATATGTTTTATTTTGTTGTTTTACACACACACGCTCCCATCCATCCATCCTGAGGCGCCGACCCACTTGGGGGCTTCGCGTGCATCCAGGCCACACCCAGCGAGGAAGACCTCCTTTTGTCTTACGAAGCCGTGCTGTCGAACCTTCATTCACCGAGCGCCGTGACGCGGTCCAGCCCTCTGTGCGCCCCACTTGTTAACACGATGGATCTCCTCTGACACGCCAACAATGACATCTGGCTGCATCTGAAACCGCGAGAAGAGGCCGCCGCCATTAAGAATATGCTTCAGAATCACCCGGTAACACAAACCACGCTTCTCTTCCTTTGTTTCCGGCGGCAATTACCAAGGTATACGCTGATGAATTCTGAGTATGACACGTTCCGACGCGGCGCCTCATGCTGTAACGGAAGGGAGGGAATAACGGCACGACATACGGGGGTTTATGATCGAACTGTAAGGATCCAAAATACTTTGCCTTTAATGGAACTCATGCCCCATCAAGTTGGGTGTGGGAGGCAGCATCCAAAAGCCATTAACGGCCAGGCTTCCACCGAATCCTTAATGACTGTGTGTTGAAAATAGTGTGTGCAGAACGGCGTCGGTGTCTGAAATGATTCTTGATCAAGCGGAAATAACAGCAAACAGCGCCCTTTGGCTTTCGCGCTGTTTGTTTGTTACAGACAACTGTGAGTCGCTTGAAAAGTCCCTTCACCTGATTCGCTATCATCCTTGGGCTAATTTGGAAATGACTCATGAAATTTCAAGTTTCCCGATTTAATTTCCTCGAGTGTCTACTCCCATTATCACTGGAATAAAGCTGCAATCCATTTTGTATGGCAAATTGAATAAATTGGCGGAGGGATTTAGTTACTTTGCTTATTTATTGTGCCCTGTGGCACTCCACATTTCTCATAAAAAAAATAAATAAATATGGTTTTCTAATTGATAAGATAAATAGTCTATGAGACTAATCCTTACAAAATTAATTGGAGTTTAGTTTTTTTTTCCTCCAATCACGTAACACTAATCCATCTACCCATTTCTTAATTTAGTCCATGTCACCAGGCAACATTTTGCAGAGCTGCATTTACTATTTTAAATGCCAATCCCATTTTGAGCTGTTTAACCCTGTCTTCTACCCTGAGCCATTTTAGGCTAGCAAAATGTCCAGGAAGACGGTGGGTCATGGGCCCCAGATTGAGGAGTAGCCGAATCAGTTTATTTTGTGATGTTTGAAGCCTGGTTTTCACGGACATTTTGATGTTGGAATACCAGGAGGTGCTAGCATAGTCAAAAAGGGGCTGAACGAGGGCTCCAGCAAGCGTCCGGAGAGCACTTTTGTTGCCAAATTAGACATTCTGCCCAAAAATCTTTTTTGATCACCTTAGTTGCCATACTATCGCCAGACAGTCAAGAACACAGCCCACATAGGTAATCTCTTCTTTGCTCGAGATTACTGTATTATCGACTGTGACCTTGAAATCATTAACATTTATCTCACTTGGGGAGTGTCTTGACCCAAATAGAATAGATTCTGTTTTACCAAGCTGTAGTGACAGTTTGTTATCGTTAAGCCAAGTACGGATTCTGGTGACCTCAGAGCTGAGAGCTTCCTCAACCTGCACTTTGTCCTCTCCCGAAGTCAGGAGTGCTGAGTCACCAGCAAACAGGAACAATTTGCAGTTACAGGCAGCATTCATGTCGTTGATGTATAGGAGGAACAGTAACGGCCCTAGAATGCTGCCTTGAGGAACCCCACAGCTCACCGAGAGGGACGAGGACAAGGTTCCGTTTATGTCCACCACTTGTTCTCGTCCCTCAAGGTACGATTTCACGCTTCAAGCAAAAAAATATTTCCATACTTTATTTTGTCTTTTGCTGCATTTTAAAGAAGCACATGTTATATTATATCTGACTCACTGCCATGATGTCGCCGTGGTGAAGGGCGAGTGCTGGAGGTGAGATGGTGGTGTGTGAAACCATTAAGGGAAGTGGAACGTTGCAGCTGCTGCTGAGAAAACAATGGGCAGAATTTCGGATATCTTGTCTCATACCTGCTTAATTGGTGAACAGTGAAGACTGTGCTGTAGGTGGGGGCTCAGGGGGGGGGGGGGTTGTGCCTGCGGATGAGTTGGAATCATTTTAATATGAAGTGACACTGGGGATTGACAGAGCTCAGTCTTTCTGAATCAGAGCATCACTTCATCAGCATAAAGCATTAAGCATCACACTGACCTACAAAGACTGCCCCCCCCCCCGGCACACACTTCAGTCACACCCATCACTTCGCCTCTCTGCTCCACATCCTACCCGCATCCACGCCATCCTCCTGCAGCGCGCATCAGGTCTGTTTTCTTGGGTTGATAATGAAAGCTCAGCAGCATAAATGTCAAAAAATCTATAGTCTGGGATGAGGCTGTTAAACGCTGTCTTAAAGCGAAACGGGCTCCAATTAGCAAACCTGATGCTTCATGCACCCTCCGTCAGTCAGCAGCGACACGTCTGTTAGACAAACAAAATAGATTCCACCGGCTGCTTTTAGTTTGAAGAGACATTATAGCATTGCATATGCTTGTTTGCATACCATTAGTTTAGGTTTCAGAGCATAATTGCATTATTAAATGAAGGTCTAATGCGCTCTTCAAGGCTCTTGCTTCCTAAGAAGCATCATTTCTAAGTTAAACCGGCTCGATGGATGCGCTTCTGAATAAAAGTCGTATGTCATGAAGTCTTTAAATGAAGTGAACGTATAGGCTGGACTTATTTCTCACACCACAACGCCCACGCCTGATCAAGTTTTAATTTTCTCCTGACATATTCTGAGGCTGTCATTTGACTTTTTAGCAAGCCCTCCATCTCCCCATTAACCGGCCCGTCTTCACAGAGTTCCCTTCTTCATCGTCTCATCAGTCTCAGCAGCGTCATCCACCGCCACCACCACGACTGTGGTGTTCTTGCAGGCTCAATCTCCATGAAGAGGCTATGTGACAGCCGGCTCCTTTTCACGTTTGTTCTTGACACTTTTGACTCTTTGCTGCTACCTTGTGGATTTAGAAGTGTATGACGTGTGTGTATTTTTTTTAATATGAAGACTATAAATGAGCCTTTAAAATGAACATATGAGCAGCTGCACTCCAACGATGTCCCCATTTAGTTTCACAGCATCGGACTATCGGTCGTGAGTCAATGCAGAGACCCTTTCATCCAGAAGCAGCAGCTGTAGCCTTTACTCATGCAGCTCTGAGTTGCTTTTTTTCGGGAGGCAAATTGGGGAGATGGGAGCGTTTATCATGATCGACTGCAGATGTCTTTCTGTGGCTAGTGCACTCTGATGTGGAAATGGTTTTGGTACTGAAAGATGAGTGGAAAAAAATACAAGGATAAGACGGGGGGGGGGGGGGGGAAGGAGACTCTCTCTTGGTCTGTCGCTCTCTCTCGGTGCTCGGATTGGTCTGGAAGAGACATGACCCTAACCCTAACCCATATGCAGTTTGGGGAGGAGACAATACCCCCCCTCACCCCACTCTCATCTTTCAGAGCGGACTGGGACTCTGTCCTTTTGCTCAGAGAGGCTGTTTTAATTGCACATTTCAATAGTCCGTGACTCGTCAGCCTCTGCTCTTCCCAGCCAGCATTGAGCACGACCCATCTATAAGCAGCTGATCGATGAAACGGAGCGTGATATTAGGAAAGAGCAAAGCGAAAAGTCACCAGCGAAAAGGAGCAATTTCAAAGGGCAACCGCGCCCAGGTAATTTCTCTCTCTCTCTCTCTCTTTCTCCTGGCAGCAGTCTCACTTTGGGTTTATCCACCTACAAATCATCACCTTGATAATCCCCCTTCAAATCGCATCCATCTGGGTAAATGCCAATTTTTTATAAGAGATTTCAAAGGAAAACAGACAGAGGAAAAAACACATAAAAAAAGATCTTATGAATGATGCTTTATTGTCACCAGCAGCCTCTCTTTGGTCGGGGGGGTCTTGATCAGTCCTTGAGCATCCTTACCGGTTAAAAGGCTATTGTGTGCTTTATTGATGACAGAGGGAGGGGCGGTCGATGAGCGAACCTTCCTGACCTGGCGCTCTAAGCTGATTTAAACTCTGCTGAGGGCATCGTCCAGTTTATTCAACCGTTTCAACGTAATATCTCACATTATCAGCTATTGTTTGGGCTTTGGAGCCAAACCCTGCTTTTGGCTGGGGTCGGATATCTGGGCTCTGCAAGGCCAAGTTACCTACTAGTTTAGTAGACGTCATTGTTTATAGTTCATTGTTCATATAGTATTACATGACACTGTTTGGTAATGGTATTGCCATTAAACTAAAACGGTTTTTGCATGAATTATTAATGACGGAAAGCATTTTTTTTGCTCACGCTTGCTTGTAGCCAGACTATTGCGAAACAAATTCCTTTTTTTTTTGTCACTTTCCAACATTTTTAGACGCAGCATGACTGCAGGTTTACATTAACCTAAGATGCCCCTGCTCTAGATTAAGAGTTCTGCAGTCACAGTTGTTGTTCTCTGTTCCTGCTGCAAGCCGGGAACTGTTATTGTGAATTCTCCAGCAGTCATTTGAGAAAAGTAATGAAAGCAGCCTCATCCTCAGGTGATCTCTAGCCTGATAACTGCTTTGTGTCTGATGATGCGACATTGTTGGGAGATTCATTTTTATAATCGGCTGCGTGGTAATAATTCCACAGAGGGGAAAAAAAGCAAATGGATGTTTAAAGACACTTGAATATCTGCAGTCATTAGCATGTGCGATTTCCATTAGTGATAACAAACAAGGCGGGCTGCGGCTAATAAATATTTAATCCGTCTGATTAACTCACTCATTAATTTCCATAGAAAATGTCGGAAAATAGGGGGAAGAAGCACTTTGAGATGATCCAGGGCCTCGAGTGGCGTGAAAAACATCAACGAAGAAGGGAGCTGGTTTATAAAGCAGCTCACGCGTTCAGTTCTCCGTGCCTCTACCTGTATGCAAGCGCGAATCACCTCAGGGCGTGTACTGACTGGCGATGAGGTGCTCAGACGCTGAGTCTGAGTTCATCCCGGCGTGCCTCACGTCCGGGCCTCGTCCGGAGGTTTGAGCCGACGGGCCGTGGAGCAGGCTGTCCTACACCAACGAAGAAGAGCTCTCCCTGGGGAGGGGTGGGGGCATCACAAGCAGAAAGCCCTTCCTCACGATCAGAACCACCTTGAAGCGGACTCTGCATCATGCAACGATGTTGACACACACACACACACACACACACACACAGCTCTCCTCTGCAGACGGCAGGGTCTCCAGGGTTACGCTGCTCAGTTCCTCTCCCTCCTTTATTCCTCCCTCGGTTCTCCTGTCTTGGCAGGCGATACTCGCACCCCTCCAACCGGCCATTACCCTTGCGCTCTCTCTCCTTTGCCTCCACTGTTGCAACTCCTTGCTGTCTCCGTCTGCTCATACCCGAATCGCACCTCTCCCTGTTTCAGAACGCACACAGCCCTGTCCTCATGTCCGCCAGCCTTCCTCTATCTAGCCCCCTCAGCAAGCTCTCCCCCTCTCTCCCTGCACTCGTTTGCTTCCCCCTCCTCGGAGTTGGGCCCTGGCTCCAGTTCCATCTACCCTGGGATGTGATTGCCTGCAGAGTGTTTATGAGTGGGGGTGTAAGGAAGCGTTTTGCTGACAGAGGGTGTACAGTTCAGTGTTGTGTGCATGTGTGTTTCTTGCCGTACCTCGAACCCCCCCCCCCCCCTTGTAATGAAACAGATGTCATTACCATGTCATGGGCTCTTGATACGTGTATGCTACAGGTTCCGCCCTCACTTTCCCAAGCACACCGTTTCCCTCAGGGCAACTCACAGCCAGCAAATCATTTATCACATCGTAATGGCCCATGATGATCGCTCCCTCTCCCCGTCTCCCCACTTAAGGGGTTTGCCGGAGATTCCAGATCGCAGGAGAGCGACAGCCCGTCGGCACGCTCACCGTGTTGCGGAATGAGAGAAACTTCAAATCTTAAAACTGCTCAAAGCGTAATGCATGCACGACTCTCACCTGATCTGTCCAATTCGGGACGCATTACCCAGTTGTAAATGTCTTCTCCGTCCAAATGGATGTGTTGCTAAACTGTGTAAAGGGTGAAATCAATTGCACAGCGCTAATTCTAAGTGGTTTTATTAGCAACGACAACGAGGATGATCAGTCAATCATAAAAGTGATTCATCATCAGCTAATGGGAGGTGTGAAAGGTGGATTCAAGTTGTTAATGAAAGTCATCAGTGAAACAATTCTGCTGAATGTTTGCTGGTTTCATTGTTGAAAAATAGACATTTTAAGAAACATGGTCAGTAATGCATTACATTCAATGTTTAAAGATCCCATATTATACCCTTTTTCAAGTTAACGCAGTCTTTGGTCAAAATAGCAAAGATATGCTGCAGGACAGCGTCCCTCTTTTCTGTCTCAAACAGCTGTCAGGAAAGCCTCTGAAAACAAAAACGAAACTAAGTTCCTTGCGTGCTGCTGCGTGCACGCAATGAATGTGCATGCATGCATGTGCATGTTCCCCCCCTGTGACATCACAGGGGGGAGAGATTTCTGCCAGATGCGTTTCAGTAAGTGATTAGAGAACTCCGCAGGATTCACTTGATGGTTTAATTTAGCTCTTTTTGGGACCCAAAACCACCATAAACATGGGAAAAGTGAGTTCTCCATAATAAGTCCCCTTTAATGTATATGTGCAGTTTGTTCATTGAGCATAAGGACTTATGTCATTATGTATTGCATCAATTTTCTGTAACCACTTAGCCTGTGTAAGATGGGGGGGGGGGGGGGGTCCTATACCAGTTGACTCAAATTGCCCTGTGGGTAATTCACACTAGGCAGAATCAAGGGAACATGCAAGCTCCACTCTGAGGCTCCACTAACCCACCACAGGGTTGAGGTTTCTCCGGAAGTCACATTTCGGACTGTTTTCGTTGCCTTTCTTAGTCTGAAGTAAATTTTTGATATTGTCCAACAAGCTTCTTCAGCTCCAGATATTTAACCTGGTGAGTGAGTTCTGGAACTCCCCACCAGCTGTCAGAACTAACGAAGCCTCTTGGATGGGGAAATGACATGTGATCAAGCTTTTCCTACAAGTCTAGCTGAAAGAATATACCTTGGTGGTTAAGAACCTACACAGACACGTAATGAAATTACGATCTTCTGACCAGTTCATCGGATTAAACTATAGCAGGTGGTGATGCAACCCCCCCCCAATGGAAGAATTGGATGCATCGGGGCTGGATTGATGCCTTTGGTTCGTAGCGTTAGAACAACAGTAGTGATTGGTTAGCGTTGCCACTCAAATCCACCAAGACCAAGGAAAAGACAGTTGGTGCGGCGCAGACATGAGTTCAGTGTCCAAAATGAAAACGGAAGAATAAAAGAGGAGAGGCGCTTAGTAAGCGCATCCCCAACCCCCTCGCCGAGTTTCATTAAATACTACCAAGTACTTTTGTGTAAACTACTAACAGACAAACAACCCAAAGCGATCATTTAACCTCCTCGGCAGAGGCCAAAAAGAAACATGACAAGAAAGGTTCTTAATCAACCAACATTCGGAAGTTTCAAGCCTCTGACAGTTCTGTAGAGCAGCTTGAATATCTCATGAGTAGTGTGTACTGTAAATATCTGAATTCATAGCATGTAAAGTCTTTAAGCCCTGAAATGAAATTCTCTAGGCCTTCCTTTAGGTCCTTTCCGGCCTGTTGTGTTTCTCATGAGGCATCAGCCAAGGCAAGCAGAGCTTCTTTTTGCTTAGACTACAGTTGTTTTCACTTTCACATTCATTCCTAGTGGGAAAGATGAGCCTATATATTTCATCGTAGCTGGATTCGAAAGAACGCGTTGGATTCAGCCAGATGAAACTTGCCTGGATCTGCTCGGCTGCCTGCTTTCCCTGGTTTAATGCGCCAGTTAATGCCTCTGCAAAGAAGGAGCTGTGTGTCTCTGGCCCTGTGCTAGAAGGAATGATGGCGAGAATGTCCTGGCAGACAATCGGCCCACCGACCGAGTTCCTGATTCATTTGTTGCTGTGGAAAGGTATAAGACGCATGTCCCAGGGGAGTCGCCCGGCACTGGAAGAGCTCTGAAGGTTCAGAAAAGCAAAGATATCTGGATTTAATCAAGACTTTGAGGGAAGGTTGTTGGTGGAAACCTGAGAGGAGGACTGGGGACTTCAGGGCGGAAGGTCGACGATGGAAGGGAGAAAAAACAATTGTAATGAAAGAGAGGCTCACCATTTTCACCCTGCTTTGGATGCAGGTGGTGCTTTGTCCTGGCCCGTGGTGTGCCAGTGTAGAAATTGCCAGTTGCATTATTGTTCGGCAAATGTCGTGGCATGCAGAGAGATGAAAGTGAGAGGTAAAACTGACAGGATGCAAATGGTGTTCAGGTGCAAGCATGGAAATGAAATAAACCGCAGATGAGGTGTTTCTGCTCCCCTTAAAGAACTCTAGAGACAGAAGTGACCCTAATTGTCGGGAGTGAAGCCTAGCATTGGCTCTCTCCTCCCTCGTTCTTTCTCTCCCTCCCTCCCTGTAAATATGTTTTTTCTCTTTCCTCTCTCCGTCGCAATTTCCCACCCATTGTCACCAGAATTGTTTTTCACTGTCAAATCTTAACAAACTGCCATTATTCGAGCCACGGCACGGCGTTTCCTGCATATGAAGTGTTACCGTAGCAACGGGGCGATAATGCATTCTCCCGCTGTCTAGTGCGGATCGTCTTGCATGAATTTGGCATGATGTGGAGACCTGGGATATCGTTCTCGCACTCAGCACCTGTAATGATTTGTGCCGTCAAGGGATTGGATGATGGGACGGAGCTCGGAGGGCGCTCTGCGCTCAGGGCGTATCAGGATGATTAGTAAGTGGGTGGATGATGATGAGGAAGATGATGATGTGTTGATACTGCACGGATGTGATTCATCTCTGTTGTACCCTAATGACCAAGCACATTTTTGGCTGGAACCAAAAAAAAAGCGCCATTTTCCGAAGCTTCTCTTTGGAATCATGCATCTGAACCCCGCTCAAGGGCGAGAGCTGCAAAGCCACTTTGCTTCGACCCCATGTCCAGACCCCGTTGTTCACTTTGCAGTTTGTGTGCCTCGGAATGGATCTGGTGCTGCTTGATTCCAAGTCTGGCTTTTACTCCGTCGACATTATTGTTGCTGCTGCTGTTCCTTTTCATACACCTCGTCTAGCAGTTTCTGGTTGACGGACATGCTGATGCATCGACACAAAATGCTTTCACTGATGAAGATGAAGAGGGAGGGCCGTGAGGGAAGGACAAGCGGGAATCCCTCGACGTAGACGTTTCATCAGCAATCAGAGGAACTGCATTATCACCTCCTAATATTGATTGATGCAAGATTGTTTTTGGTCCTGTACCGCCCAAGCCAAAGTATATTTGTCAGCAATCCTGGAATAGATTTCTGCATCATCCATCCATCCATCCAAGGCATGGAAAGACCATTTCCAGCACCGTTCTGGTACATCTGGTAATACATGAACAGCACCTCGGAGACTTAAATCATGGAGCCTCCTGACGTGAGGATCCGGTGTGAAACAAACCTCAATCCGCCACCATGAAGACTGATCAGGACATTCATCTGCACTGGCTGTAATGATAAACACAGCTGCTGTCAGTCAGCGGGTCCAAACCGAGACTCCAGAGTCTCCACACAGGATGATCTCCACCTTCAGGGACTCTAGTTAGAACTAGAATTGAGGCCAATAACCAAGGAAGTTTGAGGGGGGCTTCCTCTGTAACCCAGCATCAATAGACTTTATGTATCCCTGTGGATAGACTCCCTTTCCTCTGCCTCCTTAAAGAGGGAGGTCATAGGTCAGGCTCGCTGGGACAGGATGTGATTTAGAGTCTTGCTCAAGGACACTTTAACATGCAGCACTTTGCAGAATGAAGCTGGGCTTTTCAGCTAATTAAGGTCTTGGCAAAGAAGACAAATGGCTTCTCAGCCATGAACAGCTTGAACAGAGGTCAGGAAACACAAGCAATTCCTTACTCCTAATAATTCCTTATTAGTAAGTAATTCCTTACTCGTTCTTGCAGAAATGTCAGCACACCTGGTTACGCTGTCATTGTAAAAGGCACCGTAAGTCATCTGGTTTCTCACCTGCTTTCCTAAAAAGAATACTTTTTAGCAGATCTCCAGCCTTGCAGTACCTGGTTGGGGACGACCAGGACATTGAGCTCACATTGCATGAAACGGTGTCTTTTAGCCTTGTGCTGGACAGCTGATCTCAGGATTGCAGGAGGGTTGTTTGTCTGCTGGTTCTCAGAGATGTGTTTTCTCTGCTCTCAGTAATGCCCCCCCCCCCTTTGGTGTTCTCCTCCCTGCGAAGGAAATATGATGACACTGACCCTAAAAGTCCCTGAGCACAGGAAGAGAAAGAAGATCAGGTTATAGCTTCTCCTACACCAGCAGAGTCCTGAGAATGGAGCTGGAATCCATGTCGAGATTGTGTCTTGCTCTGATTTTTTTGTTTGTTCACATGTTGTTGAACATTTTTGTTAAGGGTTCCAGTTTTGATGTTTATTCTAAAATACGATGTTTTAACATCTTTGTTTTACTTTACTAAGTTTTTTTGCAGTTAGCATAAGAGCTCCTTTAGTGAATTATTCTGTCAAGTTTAAGTTCTGAATTTTTTTTTTTTTTTTACATTTGCTTTCATATAAACGAGGAAACGTTTTTGCTGCAGTCCCAATAATGAATTTCATTCATTTCACCTCTCGGGTGAAACGTCTTTGATTAAACTTGAACAGGTCCTGAACCTGGACGACTGAGAACCTCCACAGACAATTCATACACTCATTTCTCCAATCATCAGAAGGATTAAGTTCTTACAGTCATTTGGATCTTTTATTTATTTATTTATTTTGGAATGCAGAGCCAAATAATGAATCGGATCTGAAAAAAAGCTTCTCTGCGTTGCTCTGCGGGTATTTTTGTCATCCAGATTGGAGGATTACCTGTTAATTGCTTTAAGCAATCCTTGCTCCTGTTTGCTGGCTGATGTATCGACTCACCTCTCGGCACTCAGTTAAATCTGGTACGGCATTAAAACTTAATTTGATTTGTTTCCCGCCGCTTGTTGAATCCGTGTGTAAATGATGCTGCTCGCCTGTAATGCAATCCCTGCAGCCTCGTTTCACTCACCCCGCTGGTAATAGCCATTGTGCCTTGTTTGCATTGACACCTGAACTTTTTTCCTCCGCTTTCAGTCTCACAGTGTAAACAAAACCCCTCCAAACATGCGATGCATGTTAATGCCTCGCGCTAAGCGGGCCATTCTTTTGTGGTGGCCGCGCTATTGCAGCCAGAAAGCAGCTATTTCGTCACTGTGGCTCCACATTTTCATTAAGCTTCGCCCTCCAACACGCAGGCTTATCTGACTGTACGCTTTCTAAAAGGAGCCGGAATTATTTAGGAGGATGAAATAAAAGGGACTGCTCAGAAGCTGTCATGTTTGAGAGAATAACTCCAGCACATGCCTTCTGATTAGGCCTATAAATAATTTATAGCCGTCTCATCTTTGGGCTGCGTCTCAAACAAGCGAGCATTGCTTGCCAATTAATATTCCCTCTTTGCCCTCTTTCTGAGGAGATCCGGCTCCGTGTGCAGGCAGCAGCCGGTGACGGGGAGAGAGAGAGAGAGAAAGAGAGAGGAAGAGAAGAGAGCGAGTTCATTACTGTAAATGAAAGGTTCCCCCTGCATAATGGCTTGCTTGCCTCGTCTGCTTCCTCACCAGAACGCAGACCAGGTACGGCTGGTTGTGCACTACAGGTATACAAATACAACAATGTTGTACTACATGCTATCTTGCGGAGGTATAGCCAATAGCCCAATTCAATAAATGAACGAAAATGAATGAAATGTGATTTGAAGAACAATAAATAACAGAAAGTATTTTGTCATTAGTTTTAAATGTACTGATGATAATCCCCCCCCCCCCCCCCCCCCCCCCCTTTATATCTGCAGAAGCCTGGCTGCCATCAACGTTTGCAGCTATTGCCGATACAATATTTAAAATGACTTGCCTTTAATGTATGTTCAGACTGAATTTAAGCAAAGGATTTCTGCACATCCTGAGGCTTTATTGCTCCAATATGTAAATTTACAGAGAAAAGAGGGGAGACGGAGACGGAATAAGTGAAAGGAGTGAGTTCTTCCGTCAACACTCACAGACGCAAATCTGTGTGCTGCTAGCTGCAGCGAGCAGACGTGCAATGACTTTTTGCTTTGTTTCCCCGTGTTGTGGATCAAGCTGTTGTCGGTTATTTTCAATTAACTCATTCAATGCCATTCACGTCTAAAGACGTTTTGTTCCTAACCCAAACATTCACTGCCAGCCCTCTTCCATGATGAATCAAAATACTTTGATCTTTCATAGGTTCGGAGTTTTCATAGTCATAGTATATATTATTCTGTTGGGCTTGGGATATCGGGATAAATGAGCGAAAACTGGGGCGCTCAATGAGTTAAACATTGATTTAAAAAAAAAAAAAAAAAAAAATCCAGTTCTGACATCTGTATCATCATTCAACTCCATCAGCCTTTGCCGTTCCTGTGTGGAGCCAGTCGGAGCTACAATTGGCTCCATATGCCAGCCACATGGAGACGTGCCCGCTCTCTACCAGCTCTGCATGCAGCAGCCAAGCTCCCAGGCTGCTCTCTTTCTACCTTTTTCTCTCATATTTTTTTTTTTTTTTTTGCCATTTCAATCTCTTTCTATCATTTTTCTCATCCGCTGGAATAATCTGCTACAGAGCTATTAAGAGAAAATGTTGTTGAGGATCTTAATAAAGAGGACAAGGCAGTGGAGCAGAGAGGATGTTACATCCTGTAATCATTATTGTTGATGTTGATGTTGATGTGCAAGGGGGGGGGGGGGGGGGGGGGGGGCTTGGCTTGAAAATAATGGATGGCTGATAATGTGTTACTCCTTCCTGAATATGCTTCTCTACATTTAAAAGACTCGTGGACTAGGAAGGAGGAGCTTCATTGGGTTGCTTTGCGTTTTCTGGCTCTAGACGAGTCCATGGTTTTGAATGACGCGAGGGTCCAGCAGTAGACGGTTCGTGAATGAGACAAGGGCTAACAGCTTGCTACTCATCGGCTGGTAAAGCAGGTCTTGGCATCATGGTATGGAGGGGGGGGGGGAGGAAGATCAACCTTCACTTCACCCTGTCCTTTGCATCGTCCTCCCCAACACCAGCCACTCTCATGTCCTCCCTCACTCCGTCCATGTATCGTCTCCTGGGTCGACCTCTAGCCCTGTTCCCTGGCAGAGTTCACAGTCATATTCTACTGCGGGCCGCGTTTCACTGCTCTCATCGTCATTGTGTGGAGCCCACCCACAGCGCCAAGTCTCTCGTTCACACTTGCGTCAGTGTTGCACAACAGAATGTCATCCCCCAGAGTCACAAATAGCTGAGTCTTCACACCAGAACCGACTTCATCTGAAGATTCAGGCTGAAAAGAATGGAGAATGACCCGAGGGGTAGCATTTGTAAAAGTATTTCTAGACGTTTGCAAGTGTGAATGCCTTTTGTTTGTTGAAGTTTTTGGCTTTTGCCATTTGTGGTTAAGTTTATGTCCACGTCTATTTCAGGACTGCTGTGATCAACCTTTACAAACTAATGGTAACGTCAAAGAAAAACACATGCAGGGAACTTTTTGAATTGTTCCATGAGCCTCACAATGATGAGACTCATCCTACAGACTTTGCTGTCACCCAGACCTGCCCGTGGGACATTTTGGAGTTATGAGGTAGGCATTGTTCTG
>NC_090898.1:3451269-3567902 GCF_040956055.1 Brachionichthys hirsutus
GTCGATTCTGGGGTCAATGAGTTTTCAGAGAGGAGTCCAGACTAGAGACGTAAATGGACCATTTTGTTTTCCATTAATCCATGAGGCTAGAAAAACGACCGATAATGATGCCACTGTGAGGAGATTCTGCACAGAAGCCGTTTAGCTTTAAATTCGTGCTGCCTGCATCCCCATCAGGAGTTCTCCTCCTCTAGTGTTAACATTTATTCTGACTCACACGTGTCTCTGATGGCCTCACCAGTGTGGGTGATGTTAAACAGCACATTGTCTTTTTAATGTCCTGAGGGACACCTCAGGACGCCTTTCTATGAGGTGGAAGTGGTTGACGAGGACGCGTTCAGCCGCTTTGCGACGTTACCAAATCAATTCCAGCCAAAGCGGATTCCTTTCGATTTTAATGGAGGCTCCGTTAAGGCGGGCCGATCTTCACCTCTGAGAGGCTTGAGTGAAAAGAAATGTGCGCTGGGGAAATGGATGAAGTGAAAGGGGCTCTATTATCCTGCCCAGAGCCCCCGCCATGTGGCAGCAAGGACAGCCAGATAGGATGGTGATAGTGGTGGTGGTGTGTGTGTCTCTACAGAGAGACACCTTTAGTACTACAATACGCCTACATGTGAAGATGCACACACACACACACACACCGCTCCTCCTGCACGTGCCTAAATGTCACCGTCGGACACATATTGATTTGCTGAAGATATAGAGTGAATGATGGCTGTGATGTGGCATTCACACGGACTGCTGAGGGAGATGGGGGGGCTGATACGTTTCTGGAAACACCTTATCTTGTCCTTTCACTGTAGACATGTGAGGAAGGCATTTAGCTTCTCCTGACGCCTCAGCTCTTCGTGCAAGCCGCCGCCTCCTCCATCAGGCTCCATCGCGTGGCCACGCATTCACACCGGCGTGCATTCAGACGTACTTACGATGGTGGGACACGGACAGCAGCCTGTTTGTCTGCTCTTCTATCCGACCGCGTCCTGATGCCGGTTTCCACCAACTCCCTTGTTTTCTTGAAATCCCCTCCAGATGGGAATTGGTTCCTGTCATCCCTGACTGGGAGGCGGCTTCAGCAGACACTTCATTATTCACCTCCAGCACCGAGCTCGCGTCTCCCCTCGCCTCAGTTTTTCCTCTGTCACGTGCCTGAGCTCACTCTCTTCCTCTCTCTCTCTCTCTCTGCCCCCCCCCCCCCCCCCCAGAAGCACCAACTGTTGACAAGCAATTCTAAGCGAGCCTAAGTGTAAAACTCACCCGTGTCTTGGGAAGCCGGCGGAGAAGTCCTGAGAAGGCTTCGCTGCAGTGGTTGATGGGAGGGGGGGGGGGGGGGGGGGGGGGGCTGGAAGAATGTGCTAGCGGGGTAATTGATGTGGTGTGTTTTATCTTCCTCGTTATCCCTCGCAGTGCCGAGACTTCGGAGAGACGGCTGTGTGTGTGTGTGTGTGTGTGTGCGTGTATGTGTGTGTGTGTGTGTGTTGTGCACTGGCAGCTCTGACAACGCTCTGCTCTGTGAGTCAGACAGCAGACTCCACTTTCCACCCGGGCGAGGAGGAGGTTCGGGTTCAGGTTCGGTTCTGCTGAGAACCGTCCGTGGCCTCTGAGGATCATGTTTACGAGAGGCTGCCTCTTGGTTTCCTGAAATTAATGAGAACTCCCAGAAACAAAACTCCCATCCTCCCTTCAGATCACTGTTGGACCATTTTATTTTATTTTATTTTATTTGCTGGTGATTTGCTGCGACTTGAAATCAATGCGCTTCCTGCTCTGGACCGCCATTATCGACTATGTTGTGATTCCATGTGAAACAAACATCTTGCGAATGTCTCTGCTACGTGATGTAAACGTTGTGATTCTTTTAACTCTTTGGGTGCCATTGACGTCTAAAGATGTTTTTTATAACCCAAACATGACATGGGGGGCAGGGGCGGGGGTGGGAGGGGGGGGGGGGGGGCTCTGATCTCACACTTTTCAACCACAAAGAAAAGCAGAACTATTCAATCCTCGAGGTCTCTTATAATATCAGCAGCCTTGCAGTGTAGTTTGGGATGCAGAGACACAGAAACAGCGGGTGTGTGTGGGGGGGGGCGACAATGGCAGAACCGCTATCGCTGAAATGTGCTCCTGCAGGGGGATGTGCTGGATAGAAAAGAAAAGCCTGGCCTGCAGAGAGAGCGTGTCTCTGTCTCTCTCTCAATTACTTGGCCTTCACCCCTGGGGAGATTCTGAATCTCCCAAAAACTAAAAACCTATTTCTTTCTCTCTTTTATCTCTTTCAGACAAACCTCCTCACTTCACAGCGGCTCAGCCTCCTGATGGTAAGTCCACATGCTTTCTTCCTGCTCGCCTTCATTGACCCCTGGTGTTCTCTGTGTGTGTGTGTGTGTGGGGGGGTATATCTGCAAATAATGACGCTGGACGGTGGATCCCTGCCTTTGAAGCGGCCGTCCCGCCTGTGCGCTGCGCTCCCCTCCGTGTTTCGACCATGTTGGTATGGGAGGCACGTGCGCCGGTCGGTTTTGATGTGAGACGGATCTTTGGATGACTTGATTTGTTCTGATGTCGGTCTCATGTTTAATAGCTGTAGCCGCAGCAGCATCCACATCCTTCTGATAAGGTCTAATAGGATAATAGCCACCCTGTCCCTCAGCGGTGAGTCCGCTGGGGGGGGGGGGGGGGGGGGGGGGGCTGCCTTGTTTCCCACGCGTCCTCCTCCATTCTGACACATAGAAATCTTTGCAATGGGCGCTGCCTTGTTTCATCCGCTCTCCGGCCAAGCAACACGAGCTGTTGATGAAGAAAAACGAAACCATTGATTTCACAAACGGCGGATCTTGGCAAGCTTTAATTAGAAGGAAACAGCTGCTATCATGAATATTATCCAACGCGGCGCAGCGAGACGGTGACGGATAGACTGCTGGTTCCAAAGGTGTTGGATCGTCCTTGTTTGCATGCAGGCTTAGAAAAAGCCCGACATTTGGAGGGAGAAAACACGAGGCGCAAATGATTCTAATGACCCCCCCCCCCAAGCTGATAGCGGGGACAAAAAGGCCACAGTGGGAGCTTTCGGGATCTGCGTCTGATAATGGCTAAAGCGCTCGGCCGCATGGACCAGCTTGTTTGGAGAAGCCGTTTCGTGACGTCAGCTTAAAAACTGCGTCGACTTCGAGCTGGTTGATGATCAGCACGCTCGGAGTCGGGACAAAGGGCCGTTCTTAAAACGTCGGGATTGAAATGCAGCTGGGGCGTTCAGAAACAGCAATTTGTTTTGAGTTTAGTTAAAAAAAGATGGAATTGACTATGCAAACAATTATGTCTCACAGAGACGTTCTATTTGTCTTGTTTTGAAGCGAATATATTGCCTTAAAATTCGTCTCTCCGCTGGGAAGATGGGAAGCAGTCCGTGCAGTCCGGGAAGCAGCCTCTTCCGTCTGTCATTGAGAAGGCGCCGTGCTCATGGACCAAGTTAAACTATGAAAGTTTTTGCTGTCTGAGGGGCGCAGTTTGTTTAAAAGCCGCTGCCGGCCCTTAATTAGGTTTCCGATAGTTCTGCGGCCGTTTCGTCGGAGGCCTGCACTGTTTTAATGCGCCGGGCAAAACAAAAGGCAAAGTCTCCAATCAGTGGGGGGAAAGCCGGCCCAACGGGACTCGGTTTCTCCAGGTCATTTAGCGCCGGAAGCGATTAGTGGTACAATTAGAGTCGGCTCAAATGAGGCAGTGGGCTACTTTCTTTTTTCTAAGCGGTGGTTATAGTAATGCTGGACGGGAGATTTAAAGGATGCCCTGAACCAGCAAGAGGGGCCAGGCAGCCCTGCCATTTGTCAAATCGGCTTTCAAGAGCACAGAACTTTTCCTCGTTGCCAACGGCGGCCTGCTCCCCCCCCCCCACCATACTCCATTACAGGAAATCACAGACAAAGACACCACAGGGTCTGCATTTTTAAACGGCCTCATTTGTCTCTGAATCTCTGTTGATGAAATGCCCGTATTAGCACGAAGGAGATTCTGCAGAACGGTGAAGGAAGAGAGCGAGAGAATATTGGGACATGTGCAGGTTTGGCACAATAACCAGAACCCTCAAGAATGTAGTAATGACGGCGTCTCACCAGGAAATAGCTGATGAATCCTCCCCGATGATTGGCTGATAAGCTCCAGTCACAAAAGTGACAAAAATCACGAAGCTGTCTTTAATCAGAGCCTTTTTTTTTCAGAGCTCTCAGCAGTGGCTCAGCTCGGCTCGGGCCACGCGTCTCCTGTCTCCCGGTAATGAGATGATAGCTCTGTGTCTGCGTCAGGAGGGGGGGGGGACAAGATACCGAGTCCCGATCCGATACTTCTTTAATACATAAAAAATAAATAAAGACGAGTGAAAAAAGGATCCAGGATGTCCCTTATTTTTTATTTTATTTATCTTATTTCAACATTTTAACTCTTAAACAGAGCACTTCTGTGGCGTAGCTTGGACATTCAAGTAATAAATTAAATACTTTTTTCACTTTTGACTTGGACGAGTGCAACAGGAAATACTAAATACGAATATTTAAAATAAAATGAACAGCACCTCGATCGCAAGTTTTTTGTCATCCACTTCAAAATACTTCCACACCGCAGAAATACTTGCGCGACCCTGTTCAAGCTGCTCCCGTGTTTAGCCGGCATTCAACCAATAGTGACACAGGAAGTGACGTCATGCTGCACGATTCACCATCTCTGTCTGTAGGAGAGAGGTCTCACTCTGTGCCATCGTGTAATTCCAGATCTGATAAAAAGTCATGACAATAACGATCGATATACTGTATATTTAGTCCGCAAGATCGTGATCGGTCCGGATCTCCGATCACAAGATCGGGTCGGGACATCCCGAGTTAAGAACATACAGTAATACCAGATATCAGTTACTTAGGCAGCCATTTAGCTCATGCTATTTATTCCAAATGCATTTGTGACCGACTAAGATCCACTTGAAATCTGCATCAAGGTCTTCAGGCAGGCAGAGAATCAGGCATTAGTCTGCTTCGAGTTATCCTTTATTTCATCCTATCACTGTAACAAAACCCAAAAATAAACCCAGACCCTCAAAAGAACGGCTGCGTAATGGAGACGCGCCCCAGTTGAAGGGTCTTTTGTGAGCGTCTCCATCCCAACCCGCCCTGCAGGAGTCAGCTCCACGTGAGTCTTTCATTTTCACATTGTAACTGACGGCGCTCCCAACAGGTTTACTCCTCACTAACAGGCTGAAATGTAATTTGATGGAGGATTGAAGGATGTCTGGGAAGGTACCAGTGGGCTTTCTACCACAATGAGAAGATCAACACTCCTAGAAGAGCTTACTCTGTCAACTCTGGGGGGGAAAAGGTCTAACTTACATCCCAGTAAGTGAGAGCGATCCGGATACACGTCTTGATACAAAAAGAAGAAGAAGAAATCCAGATTTTTCTCATTTACTTTTAATTGAAGCTTTTTTAATAAAAAAAATAATATAATCTTTTAAATATATGCATTTAATTGACTCAGCACAAATCACAGTCACCGATATGAACTATCGTGCAAAATGTCTTCTGGATCGGATCCAGAATGACGTTAGGAAAAAATATTCCATTTTAACATTGAAAACTAATAATAAGCATCAACTCTGATTCACTTTTACTTTTCATGGTTGGTGTATAAAGATACCAAGAACATTTTAGACAATGATGGTGATGACCCAGATCACCATGTGGACAGTGTAGATCCAATTAGGAGGGGGATGAGCTGCTCGGCGGAGGTCTGTGCTCTCCGAGTGCTTTTCTGGTTTATTCTGCTTCCATTGTGCCTCTTCCTATCTTAATTAAATCATATCCTGTCATAGATTTAACAGACTAATATATATATATATACCTCATCGTTCGGCCGTTCAGGGTCACTGTCTCACAACAAGATATCAAAAGCAAGGTTTTCTCTCACAGATGTGGGTTTCAAAGGAAAGATTAAAGTCCCGCTTTGGACAGAGAGCCGCTCGCCAGCCTGCTGTAGTGTCGGTTGTTGGACTTTGTCAACGGTAAAGTTCACTGCCCTTTTGAAAGTACACGGCGCTTTAAAAATTGGCGAGCTGAACTGTGAATCCTCGGTCAGGGCGGCCTGTCTCACTGTTTGTGCCTGTGGGACGCAGGGCGGCCTGTCTCACTATGCCTGTGGGACGCAGGGCGGCCTGTCTCACTGTTTGTGCCTGTGGGACGCAGGGCGGCCTGTCTCACTGTTTGTGCCTGTGGGACGCAGGGCGGCCTGCCTCACTGTTTGTGCCTGTGGGACGCAGGGCGGCCTGTCTCACTGTGCCTGTGGGACGCAGGGCGGCCTGCCTCACTGTTTGTGCCTGTGGGACGCAGGGCGGCCTGTCTCACTGTGCCTGTGGGACGCAGGGCGGCCTGTCTCACTGTGTGTGCCTGTGGGACGCAGGGCGGCCTGTCTCACTGTGCCTGTGGGACGCAGGGCAGCCTGTCTCACTGTTTGTGCCTGTGGGACGCAGGGCGGGCTGTCTCACTGTTTGTGCCTGTGGGACGCAGGGCGGCCTGTCTCACTGTTTGTGCCTGTGTGACGCAGCAGATGCTGATGTCAGCGTCTGAAGAGCTTCAGCAGCGACTGTTTTTTCCATGACGGGCAAACGATCAGCCCGGTCCTGTCTAACTATCTGTATTTGAACTCTGGTCTCACCTCAAACCATCTTAGACAATATTGATCTAGTGAGACAGGCTGGGCATGGTAGTCCAGTGAGGGATGGGGGCTATATTTGCTTTTGTATTCCCTGTGAGTAATAATTAGAAGAGCTAAAGAGCAGGTTTGCTTTGATGCGTCCCTTGGCTTTGGAGCCTCGGCCGCCATGTTGGGCCTGTTGGGGAGACGATGCAGTTGGTCTGTGACATCTGGCTTTTATTTCAATTCTTATTTTGATCAGTTAATAGCACTATATATATATTCCCCCCCCGCCCCCCCCCCCCAGTTCCTTAAAGTGATTTTCTTCTTGCGTCTGGGAATATCAATTGGAAAAAAATAGCAATATTATATTAGGTTAAATGTGCTCGCTATGCTCTTTGCCGTCTTTCCTTCCCTCTCATTCGTAGATCTTTACATTTTGCTCCACGTTCGGCTGCGATGGGCGGGTGATGATTTCATCGCCGGGTGGCAATGGCAGAAAAATAGCGACCCTGGGAAGTGCAACTAACTAGTGCATCAAAATGTCATTCTCAGTTCCTTCAATAGTGGGAACTAAGTGGCTTGCAGCGTCACCGGTATCACGCTGTGGTCTCCTGCCACTAGCCGAGTCCTTATTAACAACCGGAGGTTATTGGAGCGTTCTGCCCCGTGCTGACAATATCCAGACTTCACACACGCATTCTGTATGTCTTATAGTCAGTACCCTCTGACACACACACACCTACACACACACACACACACAAACAGAGTCTCTCTCTCAAACATTTCACCTCTTGCTTCTTGTTTTTCCTCACTCAGCCAGAAATATTGTTTACAGATAAATATGAGCACACATTATATTCCCTGCACACAGACATTACAGAAGCCTGAACATCCGTGTGTGTGTGTGAGTGTGAGTGTGGGGGGGTGGGGGGTGGACCTAACACACACACACACATACACACTGAAAGGGTGAGAGGAGCTGATCGTCTCCCTCAAGTTCATAAATTTAAAGCGGAGATATTTGTTTGTCTTCTACGACACTCCATTTATTGTAGGTTGCCGTGGAAGTCGGTCAGGGTTGGCAAATTTATGCTCGGTCAACCGGGCTGTTTTTATGAAAGCTTAAAAATCTGAGGAGAAAACCGAGATATTGGAGGGGAGGGAGGGGGGAGGGGCCCATGATATATTCACAACCGCTCACGAGCACAATCTCGCTCATGTCAGTCTGTTTAATACGTTCTCCGGTTTTAAACGTTAAAACATACATCACATGCCTCGGCCTCGCCCAGCAAGCAGCAGTCCCTCAAAACGAAGGTGCATTTAAAGCAGCATCGACACGAGCAAACAGCCCCCCCCCCCACTACAGGAAGAACCCACAGCGTCGGTAACGCTCACAGTCCATACGAACTCGGTGATGCACATCAGTTTAACCCTTTAACAGAATGTAAAATGAGCAACAGATTCAAGGTGCGTGTCCCAAATAAGAAATAAAAAACACAAGATGAAGGTTGCAATTTTATATTAACCTTCACTTCAAAGTAATAATAGTGAAATCAAATTCAGAAGAGATGATTCCAAACTAAAAAGGTGATAATTAATGATACAATAAAATAAAGCGTTCTCCCCGTGTCTGCCTGGGTTCTCTTCGGGTTCTCCGGCTTCCTCCCATCACCAAAAACATGCAGCCTAGGCTGATTGGTGACGCTCAATTGCCCGTAGGTGTGAGTGTGTGTGTGGCTGATTGTCTGTCTCTGTGTTGCCCTGCGATGGACTGGCGGCTTGTCCAGGGTGTCCCCCGCCTCTCACCCGTTGACCGCTGGGATTGGCTCCAGCTTGGCCCACGACCCGATGACAGAATAAGCGGTTAGAAAATGAATGAATGAATGAATGAATAAAATAAAGCAACACAAACATATCGTGTCATCAGAAAAACATAGATTACTGGCAAGGGTTAAAAACCGCCCCGGTTCTTTTGGGTCGGGGAATTCTGTGCCCCGTGATTGGTTTTCTGCCTCTTTGGGTTAGCGGCTAGCTGCTAGCAGCTGTGGCTGCACACACACACACACACACACACACAATAGGCCTTCAGCGAGTTCCCACACAAAGGAAGGCGCTCCAGCCCTGCGCCGAGCCGACGGAGCTATAAGCAGGATGTGCCGATTGCTAAATCATATTTATGATAGCAAGTAGTCATGGCGACGAAAGGAAACGATTGTGGATGCCCATTACTTGAATGTCGTTATCCCTCAGCGTGAACAAAGCATATGCGAGGCCGATGATATGCAGTGAATATGGCAGCGCCGGGAGCCAGCGGGGCCACAGTGGAGACGACAGACGCACTAAACTGCTAACCTACCTGTCAGACTTTGTTTATGCAGTGTTGTCGATATATATATATATAAATGTATGTGCATTTCCTGTCCACCTGACCACAGAGCTCTGTTGATGCTCACAGCCTGAAACCAAACACATTGTTGTGCGTCGTTGACTTTCGGCCGCCCTGCAGGGAAAACATCACACACATTATAGTCACATCAGCCTCTTGTAATAACAGTTTAAGGAAACACGACGACCTCGTGCAAAGCGCTGTAAATAAATGCCAACGATAAGTAGATGAGCCCTCCAGATCTCATATCAGCTGCTTATATCTGCGAAGATTAGTTTTCCACCAGGAGATTTCTTCCCTTGCCCTCCAGAAGAAAAGAAAATCACAATCATTTACATGCAAAAACAAGGAACATGTGATTAATCAGCCCTGAGGTTTCAACTTGTAGTGGCCCCTCTGTGTTCTGTGCTCGGCCATCCAGGGTGAAATAAAGGAGGAAGACAGCAAAGCGTCTCTCACTGCGAGGCCCCCGTGACCCTTACATGGACACAGCGGAACCTCGATCCATAAAAACTGTTAGAAAACCAATTTGTTGGGAAACCGAAGTTCTGCACTATTTAAGAGAAAGAAAGACGTGACTTATTGTCTGACTTCTGCAGAGGAAAACAGCTGCGATATTTCTCTTTCGAATTACGAAAATGAAACGGGACTTTTCAAGCAGATGCTCAAATCCTTCTGAAACGTTTTAGTTGCAGCTTTGACTTTTAAAAGAAGAGGGCGCTTATTCATACTGTTTAGAAAAGAATGAAATATGAAGTACCCAGTGTGGTACTTGTGTAGATGTTTGTACATCCCTGATGAAACTGCTGGACGTCTCGCTCGTTCAAGTGATTCCACGTTTGTTCACTGACCGGATGTGATGTGGAAGGAAGGAAAGGCGACCAGAACAGCAGGTCTGCACGGACCTGAAACGGTTAAATCAAGTAAGCAAACAGCGTCTTATTCCCGCTGTCGGTGCTGAAACGTACGTTGTGTTGCAGTTGATCAGCATATCTTCCTGTTCTGCTGTGTGTTTGGACTGTTTGAGGTGAAGTCCAGCATTCACACAACAACAAGGACAAAAAACAGAACGTTCCAGGAAACCTATCAGAGGTTCTGGATAATAAGCCGGTATGCAGGCTGGTGTGTGTGTGTGTGTGTGTTTTCAGCTGATCTTGTTTTTCCCACTGCAGTGCCATGCTCCCCGGTAGACTCTATAGCGCTATAATTAGGGGTGGGGGGGTCACTGAAGGCAAACGCTGTGCCTGACTGCTGCTGCTGTGTGTGTTTCCTCCTAACCCGAGAAAAGTGCTGCATTTAATTTGAGTGAGGCTTACACTGCAAAAAAACAGCACATTTCCAAGCAACTTATTTTAGTCTTTTAAAACTCCTGCTCTGTTGTAGTAACGTAGACGAGTATGGTTTTTAGTCAATTTCAGACTTTAGACCGGGGGTGGGCAAACTTTTTGACTCGCGGGCCACAATAGGTTCTAAAATTTGACAGAGGGGCCGGACCAAGAACAGATGGACGAAGTATTTGTGTGAGCTAATATAAATGACACATGAAAGCTATTGCATTAAAGGATTTGGCCTTTTACAGGTAGCATTACAGGGAAAAGGGTCAAATGAATGAGGTTTAATTATAATACAATTTTATTTAATGATATAATTTGGACAAGTTTGGTGGGCCGGATTAAAAAGACCAACGGGCCGCATATGGCCCCCGGGCCTGGGTTTGCCCATGCCTGCTTTAGACGCAGAGAAGGTCTCTAAGGACTTCAGGTACCTCGGGTCAACAGTACAGAGTGATGGAGAAGGTGGAGAGGAAGTGAAGAATCGTATGCAGGCAGGCTGGAACGGGTGGAGGAAAGTATCAGGTGTGCTCTGTGATAGGAGAGTGTCAGTGAGGATGAAAGGAAAGGTCTACAAGACAGTGGTGTACAGCCATGATGGACGGCTGAGAGACAGGAGGCGGAGCTAGAAGTGGAGGAGATGAAGATGCTGAGGTTCTCATTGGGAGTGTTGGACAGGATTAGAAATGAGACAATAAGAGGGACAGTGAAGGTTAGACGTTTTGGAGATAAGGTCAGAGAGACCAGACTTTGATGGTTTGGACATGTCCAGAGGAGAGACAGGGACTATATCGGTAGAAGGATCCTGAGGATGGAACTGCCAGGGAACAGGGCTAGAGGACGACCCAGGAGAAGATACATGGACGTAGTGAGGGAGGACATGAGAGTGGCTGGTGTTGGGGAGGACAATGCAAAAGACAGGGTGAAGTGGGGAAGGTTGATTTGCTGTGGCGACCACTCGCGGGACAAGAAGAAAATACACATGAAGGCCGACTTTTATCAGGTTTGCACAGAGCGTCTAATCCGGCAGGTCGACGAGTCAAAGATCATAACGGTTGTGTTAAAGGGATTGACACGCACTCGGTACTAAAGTCCAGTTGTCTTCTTGAATTTGACAGATATTATTGTGAACCCATCTGTAAATGTATGGAAAATGAATACTTAATCTATTCATGAACTGATAGTCCCCCTTTAATGGTGAGAAGCCGCCTTCAACACAGAGATAGAGGGGGGGGGGGGGAGCTGTGCTTTGCACGCCGGTGTGAAACTGCCTCCCTTCCCTCCCGTAACAAAACGCTCTTCTGCACATTTCTGACTTCTTTGACAGTCAATCCGCCTGCGGGTACAAACACACACATCTGACACAAGAGCGCCGCTCAGAGTGATGCGGTTTTATGTGTGCGTGTGTGTCTGGCTTGATGGACGGCTGAATGGGTCGAGTAGCAAATAACAACAAATTGCTCAGCGTCACTCGTGGCCTCCCACACATGTGGAATTTCAGCGTGAGCTCCCATCTCTCACACACACTGCAGCGCCTGGTAGGAAACAAGGCATCCAGTGTGTGTGTGTGTGTGTGTGTGTGTTTGTGTGTGTGTGTCTGCACATGTGATGCATATTAACCGTGCCATTTCCCACTGGTGTCAGACCAACCCTCTTCTCTCACAGCGGTCGTCTGCCACCACACCGCAACGACTTCATCACAACAAGCGAGAGAGTTCAAACAGGAGCAAAAGTTTGATTTTTTTCAAACGTAAGCGCTTCCATTATCCTTCGTCCTTCATCCTGAGCATATTAAATGATCATCCTTCAGAAACTGGCCTGAACTGAAATTCACCTTTAATTTATCTCACTCCTCCTCCTTCCTCTATTTTTCTCTAGCAATCCCCCTCTCTCAGAAATCCTTTTTACATTTCTCCAGCACTGAGGGCTTGTCAGCCTGGGGGTAGGACTTAGCACCGTTTTGTGTGTGTGTGTGTGTGTGTGTGCGTGTGCGTGTGTGGGTGTGTGTGAAAAAAAACAAACTACGGGCTAATCACCAATAGATCACTTTGAACACGCACGCTTTTGAGTGTTCCCAGAATGCACCGCTCTGCCCGTAAATTAGCAGCCCCCCCCCCCCCCCCCCCCCCTTCCGTGACATCAGAGGACGACATCATCTCTGAATCGGGGCAGGTTGAATGAACGAGAATCTCCATCAAACGTTAGCTGATCCCAAACCAATAGGTGAACGGCGGGGTGTATCGTTCCTCCGCGAGGCTTAGAGATCCTCGCGTCTTTTACGGGCTGGAGGTCGAGAGTGGTTTCATTCAAAGGCTCAGAGCCATGTGACCCCCCCCCCCCGAGAGGCAATAAATTTCCTCTCGTTCGAAGTGAGACCATTATGTGTGAGCAGAAGCACCAAAGGGGAAAAAATGTGCAATTACATCAGCGCCATGCTGCGCTCATCTGATGGCACGCTAAGATGCAATCACCCCCCCCCCCCCCCCAACCCGTCTCCATTATAGCTTGGAGGAAAAGGACTGAGCTGGGAGAGGATGTGAGGTGCCCTACTTTGGTTTCTCCATCAGATAGCTGCGTTTCCATGTTGTTGTTGTTTTCTTCGTCTTGTCTTACACATCTTTGAACTACGGCTTTTAGATGGTCAGATGGTAGCCCCCCCCCCACACACACACACACACTATTATGTTGCTGGGGCAGTGTTGGATTGGTTACAGTCGGTCTGCTAAAGATGAGATATGGCATTTGAGATAGGAGATGACTGGCCTCAGGCACTGGATCAACGCATGCACACACACACACACACACACACGCCAAGTCATTATTATGCATCAACGCCCCCTCTGACAGTGCAGGTAAACAAACAGCGATGGTTGTTTGTCAACGGCTGTGCAATAAAGCCAACTTAAGTAGGGGATGATATCTGGGCCATCCCTGCTGCTCGCTGACCAAATCCGTTTTCCATTCAAGGAACCAGACCGGCTCACATGTGGCTTTTTGCTGTGTGCACTGGTGCATCTGGTGTAAACAGTGATGCGCGTTGAAATGCATTCAGTCACAAATTCTGTGCCGGTCTTTGAGGGGGGATCTGACGGAAACCAAATCAAACTTTCAGCTTTCTTTCAGTACTAAACTCTCATCAGAGCCTCTTTGAGAAGCGTTCACGTCTAAAAGTTATCTGTAGCAGACAAATCGCTGTGTTGCTATTGATGATCGACCCTAATCATATCAGTGTGTGTCAGAACCCATCAGCAGAAGGGTTAGTTTGTCTTAACTCTGGAACGAACCTGTAAAGTAAAACTGTGAAACTCATTTTCACAGGAAAAAAAAGGTGAATCAGAAACACCTTTCACAGTCGAATAACGCTCCTCTGCTCAGATTTGGTGTCAGTGATTCTATTTTTAGACATTAAATGGTCAAAGTTGCCCAACAGTCAGATCATTATTTCAGGAACGGAGATTTTCAGGAAGCCAAACCTCCTAAAAGTCCTTCTTGGTGATCTTGCCTCCTTCTATCACTTGAACACATTATGCTAATGGTGGCGAGAGCCACGGCCCGCTCTGTCAAGCCGCCGCTGCTCTGAGAGGGAGTGTTCTGGTTCATCACGTTTTAATGAGCCCAGAGAGAGAGCGGCGGAGGCGCCGGCATGCACGCTCCCCTGAACGGCGCCCGGCACACACAGGTGCACCGCTGCTGTTGGCTGCTTAAATCTGTTGCCGCTCTCTTTGTATTTAGGAGGAGGCTTTCAATCAACATTAAACACAGTTAATGTTGCACATAACGAAAACAGGGTTATCGCTGTAATGCTTTTTCTCCACCCGAAAAACGAAAACAGGGTTATCGCTGTAATGCTTTTTCTCCACCCGAAATGAAAAAGGGAGCTTCAGCTGCGTAGGCGGTTTGTAAAAGCGTGCGCATCCATCTCTCCATCACTTCCTCCTGTTTTTTTTTTCATTTTATTTGGTTTTCAATCCTGTTTATGAGGAGACTCCGGGAAGGAAAAGCTGCATTATGTAAGAATATATGAGATGTATACGCTTCGCAAATATATTCACACATCCGTTTTTTGTTTCTTTTTCCCCACCTTCAAGCCCTGGTTAAGAAGGTGTGTGTGCGGGGGGGGGGGGGGGGGCAAATGCAAAGGACAGGGATTGGGTGAGACAGGGAAATCAGAAAGCATCTGGAACATCTGGAAGCAGACAGGAGAGGAAATGGGGTCGGCACCTGAGGGGACAAGGCAGACCCGACCAAAAGCAGATAAACCAAAGCTCTAGAACCGATTTGATAATAACGGGCGCTGTCGGCAGTCTCATTTCAAATTTTCAATCTCCTCATCACATCTTCTCGGGGAAATATGCGAGGACAGATTGTGAATGGATTCCTTTTCATTTAAGTAAAAGCATGAAAACCTCTTGAATGTGAGGTCAAATAACAACAAGCGCTGAAGTTTCATTCCCTGATCAGCCTAAAGCTTCGGCGCTTGTATGGCGTCTGGCCCGAGTCGGTCCGTCCTCCAGTGCGGCTGCTTGCTGGGGCGGCTGTTTATTAAATGCCATTTCACGCCACAGCTGGAGTTCATTTTACCGCATGATTCAAGCGTTCAAATATTTACACCATGACATTTTGTCAGAGAAGCAGGACTCCATCTTCAGGTTGCATTGCTTTTAATAAAGGGCTCCATGGAGGAGGGTGCATACAAATATGTGAGTGGAAGTTTCTGGAATGGATGAGTTTTTAGTAGGGGTGTAAGGGTACGCTAAAATGTCATTTCGGTTTGGTTCGGTTAATTTTCGGTACAAAAAAGGCTGAAAGAAAATAAACAATTATTTCTATAAATAAATAAAAGCGACCCATTTTGGTACATTTCAAATAAATTAGACTGAGTTTTTAAAACTATTGTACTGTAACAATTAAAAAAATCTTCATAAAATTATTAGTACGTTAAAACTGTAAACTCTGAACTCTTAGCAGCGACAGCTTGAATATGACCAATGTAACTACTACTAACGATTCAAGCTTAAAGGTCTTGGCTAGAAATATTAACTCATCCACATTTTCTGCAGAAAGCACAGATCTGGTTGCCGTGACAACATCTCCAGCAGTGGAGAAAACCCAGGCCCAGGTGGGACATGAGGCCGGGTCAGCCGACTGGGCTGCAGGATGAGGTGCACGTCACGTTTGGAAGCCTTTGCTGTGGAGATACGTGACGCGATATGTGCATACCGCATGAAACCGCGCTGGGACAGAAACGGCCAATGGCTGGATCAGCGGGCAACGCCCAAAGGATAACCCACGGGCCCAAGCTGGCCTGCGCACACTATCTGCATCTATAACCTGATCTTCTGCCGTGTGTGTAGAAGGTGCAGAGGAAAGCAAGTAGACGATAACAACACTTCATGGCGCGTTCCACTCGGACGCACAACATTTGAACCGTTGGGAAAGATAAAGCACTAATTGGAATGCTCCGTAATGTAATTACTCCTTCACTCTTTGTGATAAGGAATGGATTCTCTTGCTGCTTTTTAGCATCTCGTTTACTGCTGAATATATTTGGCTGGTAAAATCCTCTGTAACATTTTGGGGGGGATGGATCGTAAAATTAAACAATGCACAAAGCATAAAATAAGCATAGCCTCCGTCTCCTCGTTGTTTCTCTGGTCCTCTCCAAGAAGCACCTCCGTAGAGCCAAAGATGAATTAGGAGGCGACCATGTTCATCGTGTGGGAAATTAAAGCATGCTTAAAAAAATGTTTGCACCAAGTTCTTGAATTTGGTGAATTTGGGAGTATGTGCTCTCAAACCTCCTTTTGGGCTTTTCATTATTTACCTGTTTTAATTCTGTTTCTATGAAAGTGACTAAAATGTTTGTCCTGTCACTCCCGTTTGTTGGTTTGAAGCATTCAGCGCCGCAAATACTCTCAAGCCTGTGATATCTGAGGCCCGGCGTTGTGCACCTGCTCCGCGGCAGATAGAGGCCAGCTTTTTGTAGCTTTAAACCTCGGGATCGTCCACAGTGGGATAACGGCTCAAGGAAGGGATTATGCAGGGTGGTTCCTGCATTGCATAAGCTAATATTGAGCTTCATTGGCTTTGCATGTGTTGGTTGGGGTGTTGTTGTTGTTGGGGCCGTATGCTGCTGCCTGCGGTTCATGCATGGGATCAGCACTGTGCAGGAAGCGTTGCGTTCATAAAAAAAACCCACAGGTGCAACATTGTGCTTCCTCCTGGGGGCCTCATTTACCCTCCCACCACTGTGGAATCAAATATGTGTGTGTGTGTCCAGCGTCAGGGTCCAAAGTCTTTGCTCCAGCCTTTTCTCAGGATCGGATGTTTCTGGAAAGAACCTGAATATGGAAATGTTTGAGGCTATTTTTAGGCAGAGCGCAGCAAAAGGCATCAATTATTGAAGTGTGTGTGTGTGTGTGTGTGCGTGTACGTGCTTGCAGGAGTTCTGTAGGAAGAGCAAACTGGTGTAAATGTTAATAATGAAGGACTGAAGTGTCAGAGACAGGTGGTGAAGGGGGAGAAGAGCGAGTAGAGGAGTGCAGGTGGTGGTGGGGGGGGGGGGGCGACTGCGGTGATAATAACTCAGTCAAACACCTTCCCTGACACATCACTGGCCCGAGATATTAGAAAAGCCCAGTTGAAGACCAACCCTTTGAGCCTTTTTCGTTTGACACCATCCAATGCTCTCAAGCGAATATCTTCAAGCTGGAGTGTTAAAGCCAGTTAACAGAATAGAATAGAATAGAATAGCATAGCATTCTATTTTGCCTTGCCTTCTGTTATTTTTCTTTACTTTGCTCATACGATGAGTATAAATATCTCCAGTGTTCATGAGCGGCGTAGAATGTCTCAGGTTTGCATCAGCCTTGTTTTAAATGCAGCTGTTGCTGTCAGCGCCGCTGCCTCCGGATTCTTTGCCCTCAGCCATGCACAGTCGGAAGACTTTAAATGATGCAGACATGATACGAGACGAGAGTCAGCAGTCTTCGTCTTTGTCTTCACTGTGCCACTTCATCAGAGTTACTCGTGTTCCAGTCGATCTGAGATGATTAACAGGCCGTTCAACATGGAAATCAGACTTGGCTTAATTGTCATAAATAGCTTTAGCAGCAAATGTGATTTTGCTTCATTAGATTCAAGTGTATCGAGAATTCATTTTGATAAAGTTCCATTTTCACGCACGAATCCAGAAGTTCCATTTTCTATTCCATTTTCTAACCGCTTATTCCGTTATCGGGTCGCGGGCCAAGCTGGAGCCAATCCCAGCAGTCAATGGGCGAGAGGCAGGGGACACCCTGGACAAGCCGCCAGTTCATCGCAGGGCAACACAGAGACAGACAACCAGCCACACACACACTCACACCTACGGACAATTTAGTGTCACCAATCAGCCTAGGCTGCATGTTTTTGGCGGCGGGAGGAAGCCGGAGAACCCGGAGAGAACCCACGCAAACACGGGGAGAACCCGGAGAGAACCCACGCAGACACGGGGAGAACATGCAAACTCCTCACAGAATGGCCACAAGCCGGAGACGAACCTGCGACCATCTCGCTGTGAGGCAGCAGTGCTTACCACTGCGCCACCGAGCCGCCCCGAATCCAGAAGTATTACCGCATATCCATAATTACGTACACATGTGTGATGGTAACACTATAAGAAAACTCTGCCTTGAAATGAAGTCTAAAGGGGACATATTATGAAAAAAATCACTTTCCCATGTTTCTACACTCATATTTTGGAGGTTTCAGGTCATTACCAACCCAAAAACTGTGAAATTAACTCTTTGAGTGCCATTCACGTCTAAAGGCGTATTGTGAAACCCAAACATTCACTGCCAACCCTGACATTGAAATATGCCTCTCTTCAAAGGCCAATAACTCCAGAATGAAAAAAGGCAGGAATGCACTTGTTCTCCTGATGAAAGAAGAGACTTTAATCTTTCATTTGGTAGGTTTGGTGTTTGCATAGTCAAACTAGAGAATATTCTCTGGGGCTTGGAAAAAGGTCACATCGGGGGCACCTTCACAAGATATTTGTGCACTCTCCCCATGTCTGCGCTCCGCAGGTCCACACCCTGAGTCGAAGAAGACAAACAGAGTGAATAAAGTTAATTTTTGGTGGTAATGTTCCGGCGAAAATTGGCAAAAGGGTTTTAGTGCATGCAAAATAAAGTCACCTCACCGGTTACCATGGTAGCGTGCAGCTGCGTGCGTGTCCGCTATGAATTTAGTTCCAGTTACATTCTCAGAGGCGTTTCTGACTGAGCTGTTGGAGACAGAGAAGAGGGACGCTGTCCTGCAAGCATCTGTTTGCTCTTTTGACCAAAGACGCCAGAACATTACCACCAAAAATAAACTTCATCCACTCTGATCTTCTTCATCTTGTTATTATGTTTCAATACTTGATTGCAGAACTACGCAGGATTGACTGGATGGTTTAATTGAGCAGTTTCTGGGTTGGTAATGAACCGAACACCAAAATATGAGGAAAAGTGATTTTCTTTTTTATAATATGTCCCCTTTAGAAATAAAATATATGGCATCATTTTACAAGGCTTTAAACCACATATTTCCAGCTCATCCATGGAAATCCCAAGGTGATCTAAAGCGAGATGAGGTCTATAATCCCTCAAGGTCCATGTCTACCCAGGAGCCTGGAAAAACCCCAGAGAGAGGTGCCCAGGAGGAATCCAACCTACAACCACATGAAGCTGTTCTGATCTGCAGCGAGCTCCTTTAGGGAGTTCGAGTGTGGACATCCGTAGATTGATATTCTGTTCAGTTTATTTCTTATTTCGTTTATTATTTTTGACTCATTTACAGGTGAAAATAGTTTGATTTCTCAAACCCATAACCGATGACAGAAAGCACTAAACGATACAACAGACTCAGTGGAATATGAAACAAAGTGAAGCCTCTGAAGGAACCAGTCCGGCGTTATTTCCTGGCGGCCTTGCCTTTGCTGACGCGGGATTCAGGCTGGCCCTGTTGCTGTTTAGTCTCAAGGTGCGGAGCAGATGGCAGATTTGCCTGCGGCCGCCTCGACATTTATTAAATGCTATTCAACGCAGCCATGTGGATATTAAAAGATATGTTGGCGAGTCCATTGTGCTGCGTTCGCTCTAATCAGCGAGACGGTGTCGGTGTTGACTGATGAGGCCGGTTTGAAACGAGATCGCAGGACGGCTTTGGGGAGGATGCTTTATTGAAGCCATCCGTATCTAGAGGTGTTTAAATCCACACTATTCACGCCAATCAATGGACTTTATTTGCACACGTTCTCCGTGCGTGCACACACAAGCGTGGGTCAAAGGTCAAAGTCCCCCCTACCCATGTCACCTCCCATTATTTCCATCCGTTTCCAGGGTGTAAATGGTCTCATGTAGAGCTGAATACATATGACTAAGGTTCAGGCATGAATATGGAAGAGAATCCGCTTTCACACACACACACACACACATGCACCTGCTTGTCTGGTCACAAACCTCCACCCAAACCAGCTGGAGATTATCTACAGGGAGGTGATGGACACTGAACCAACCAACCCCACCCAGCCTCATGCACTATTCATGATGACCTTTCCACCACCTCGTTCTATAATACCAACTCTCACACAGACCCACCCACACGCACACGCACACACACACACCAACCATCGACCGGTATTATAGCCACGGATTTGACGTGGCAGTTCGATCACACCTTGAAGACAAGCAAGACTTTTAAAACACAAACCGTCAGTTCCACTGATCTTTGCTATGATGAGATAAAGTAGTAGCAGCTTAGCATCACCCTAACAGATGATTATGTCCCATGCATCAGAGATGTCTGGCCTTATATATATATATATATATATTGGGACATCAGTGTTTTGAAAGTGGAACTTTGTTTCTCAGAAATGCAGTTAATTAAAAGTCCAACTAAAAAGAGATTTACATAACGTCCCTCCAGCTGTCTTTATTCAGCGGAGTGACCTGTTGCGTTTCATGCTCGTTTGACTTTATTACTAGAACTGGCATAAAGATAAGTAGCAAAGTGGAAAAGGTCATATTTAACTTTTCTTTTTTTGTGGGGGGGGGGGGGGCTCCTGTAAGACCTGCAGCCAGCTAAGCCTTTACACAACAGCAGATCTCCCACCATACATAACAGGGGTGTCAAACTAATTTTCTCCAAGGGCCACATTAGCATTATGTTTGCCCTCGAAAGGCCAAATGTAATCCGTAACACAGTAAAAAATGTGTACACTAAAATATTCAGTTTTGATATCACTTTTTTAAAAGGTGTAACTAACAAATTGTTAGAGATAAAGCCATACTGTAAATGAAAAAAATCATAATTATGAGCCAAAGTTTGTGATGGTAATAAATTAACACATCTAATAATGTTAAAAGTTCCATTCAAATGCAATCATCACGCAGGAACAAAGATAATCAATACAAAATCAAAGCAAAACCAAAAAGCCACCACCTTGTCTTGTCATGGACATGCGCAAACCATAACATGGGCAAGATAAAGAACATTCCCCGAGTCAATGCCGCGGAAAAGACGGCACCTTCAGGATCAGCACTGGCCAGCTACATATATTTGACACATGTGATCTATAACATCCTAATAAGATAACTAATGCTGCTTCTGCTCATCTGCCTGCAGCCAATCAATCATTATAAACCACAATAGGCTCTTCTGAGGCATATTTAATATAATAGCAAACTGTGTTTTCTTATTACCGTACTTGTTTTTTATTTTATTGTATTTTTTTAATCTATGACTACCATGTGTATTAACAGATACGAACCCACGAGGATCTTCAGGGGGAAGCAACATTAGCGTGAATCTGCTTTGGTGTCGTATAGTAGAAATTACGATAATGCTGCACGGCTCTAATGGGAAATCTTTTTTAATGAAATGACTCGTGTGTTATTACAATAAAAACTGTCAGAGGGTGTGAACGGAATGAAATGCTCTCGCTGTGGTAAGGCTGGGATGCACATAACAACTGAATCAGTTCTCTGTTAATTGTGAAAGCATTTGGTGCATGAACCAGAGGTCACACACACACACACACACACACACACTCCAGCTGACTTCTTTGTATTTCCTGCCTGCGTTTGACTTTGTCTCTGCGTATTTTGCCCAGCAGAAACAGACACCCCATAGATAGATTCTCACTGCAGAAACATTCCGCCCTCACCCTGTCAATAGGTCCACATTTAGCGTAAGCGATGCAAGTTAATGCAGCCATACCCCCCCCCCCCCCCATGAGATAGAAAGAATCTGATGGCATCAAACATGTGTGTCTACGCCCAGCTTTGTGTTGACTATGTATGTGACACATTTGCTTCAGATGCAGCTGTAAACCATTAAAAAATTAATTTTCCTTTTTTCTTTGTTTATTTCGAACTCTTAATAAGCCACGTCCTGCCTGCTTTCGCAGAATAGAACAAACATCTCAAAATAAATCTCAAAATGTCGATCCGGCCGCCGCATCCCGGACGTGTGAGTCACATTTAACATTTTGTGAACTCTGAAGATTACGAGAGCTTATGAGGAGATATGAAAGGGCAGTGTGAGAGACCTCCATCGGATCATTTCTGAGAATCTCTCCTTATGAAAAGGAAACAAAATACTGGCGGGGAGGAACAATATTTTCCTGGACGCCCCCCCCCCCCCCCCCCAACAAAGGCGAAATGAAGGCAGGGAGACAGGATATTGCTCAGCGAGCTTCACCTGCAGACACCAAGCTACAGCGGCGGATCTCCAAAATCAAACCAGCGCGCCGAAATGACATTTGTTCCAGGCTTCATTTTGCATTCGTTCATACAGGGAGTCACGGCTGAGATGTAATTCCAAACTTTTCCCTGGTCGACCTAATGGGAGCCGAACAAATCCCGCCTGCCGTGATCCCTGCTGATGCAGTCAGGACGCGGCGTGCTAATCGGCCTCAGACATATGTCATTCGTGCTCGGGATCGTTAGCGCAGCCTCTAGGGGGAAACCCATCAGGCCGTTGAGTCGATGATGACTCCGAACTGAATACCTTCCCCGTGGTATCGCTGGCTGCTCCGTTCCGGAAGGTTGAAAGGGGGAAACGGCTGCGGGAGCGTGCGTGGAGAGCAAGAGGGAAAACTGTGGAGACAAAGAGAAGCATTTATCTGCGTCTCCATATGCGTGCGCCATTGGGAGGTGTTGCGTCGCTTAGCCAAAAAGCGCTTAGGACGAGAAAACATGGGCGCCATATGTTCTAAAAGACTGTCTCATTTGCAGGCGATGTGCTTGTCTGTTCGCATTAAAAGTGTTTTCCATATAAATTGGTTGGTAAATGGCGTGATAGATAAGGCCCAAAGTGAAAAGGGACAGTGTGTGTGTGTGTTTGTGGAGGGGGGGGGGTTGTTATCATATTGTTGCATTTCCATTTTAATTCTGGCACATTTGCTGACAGAGATGGAAAGAAGTGGCAACGATGGCAACGGTGCACAACTAAAATCCCTTTCAGGAAGAGGCGTATTTTGGTGTCTTACTCCTTCAGAGCACCTGCCTGACACACACACACACACACTCGGCGGTGGTATGAGATAGACTATGCAGCTCATTGAACTTGCTCCAGAAGCAGGTAGCTCAGGCCCGCGGGCGCCGGCTTGTAGTTGGACACTCGTTTGTGCGTCAGAGAGACGACGGAGCGTCGGCGGTGGACTTCCACTCGCTGGCTTCGCACGCTGGGAGCAAACACACTGACCTTGGAGCGCGTGGTCTCCGAGCACAGTGGGATTGCATGCGCCTTCACCCACAGACAGAAAAGCAAACGCAGCGGTCAAGTCTCGGCTGGACACGGAAGCAAACATCCTCTTCCTGCTTTCCGTCTCACCGCAGGGCACGGCAGTGGGAGGGTACAGAAGTGTTCTAGCCTTTCCACTTTGGTGTGTGTGTGTTTACTTATGAAGGACTTAAGGGTAACCACCAGCCCCCTCAGTGCTTTTATTCTGAAATCCCTTCGGGAAACGCATCCCTGCAAGACTTGACGTGAAACCAGGGAATATGATTCAATACGAGGCTCTGTTCATATATTGGCTGGTTGGACTTATCTCAATTCAGCTGCCATATTAGCTCCACTGAACCCCCCCAGAGCATTTTATTTCGCCTCTCCTCCTGTTCGCCGCTGGATCCACGCCGGTGCTTTCCTGTTCTGCTGGGCAGTTCACTTCAGGCTGTAAAGTTAACTCTCCTAAAACTTTGGATTGCTCTCCCTTTCTTTGTGGTGAACTCGATAGAAGCTGCAGATTTTGTCAAGCAGACCACTAAGTGTTGAAAAACCAGTCTGTAGCTGAGCGGTAGAAGCAGCTTTCACCGCGACAGATGAGCGTGCAGATGTGACTGAAGGATGCTCTGTTGATCAACTGCTAACAGATGACGCCTGTGACCTTCGCTGTTTGTCTCTCATATGCTTCTGTGCCTTTATTTAATAGAAACCTGGCTCCCAATTTAATCACTCAAAATGGTACCAAATATTCATGGCCTATCGCTTTCCTTCACCTCCTTCCAACTCAGATGAAAATAGTTTTCCTCTGCTCCACTTCTAAATGGTTATTTTGTATCTTTTCCTCTATGTGCTCTAAGCCTTCTTCTGCTAAGCTGGTCCATTTTCAGCGTCCGCTCCCAAGACTCGTCTCATCCTATTCATCTAAATGATTTTGGTGACTGCAATTCATGAGAAAATTGATCTTTAAATGTTGCAAATGTAAATATTATTACATTTTTGATTAGTGTGAAAATGTGAAAAGCTAATTAAAAGTAACTTTAAAAAAATTGAGGAGACATGCAAATGCTTGCAAATATTACCAAAATGATCATTTCTTTGCCTTATTTCTTGCCAAACGATGATTGTAGGCATCGCCTTGCCTCTCATTCAGCTTTTTGCTGTGCAGGCAGTCAATATTCGGATTGATTTAAATGCAATAATGTCTTCAAATTCAGACAGTTCTGCTAATCCCAGAGTGGCAATCCAAATTGCTGTTGTTCTTGTTTGCTAAATTAGTGTCAATCAACAAGTGGAGCGATCAGCAACATCACAGTCTGGGATCAATGAAATGGATTCTCGGTTCATCGCTGAACATGTGCAGAGACCTCGGTATGGCAATCTGAGTAAACACACACCAGTCCTGCCTGTGTGTGTGTGTGTTCAGTCCACAACAACACCGCTACATGGTGCCATGGGCACAGGAAACTATTAGCTCAGAGAGGAGAACACGGATAATATAATAATATATATGTGAGTAGTCATATTTACCTGCCATGGACTTTTGCAGAAGTGCTGCACACACTCTAAAGCTTGCACAGCCAAACATTCAAGTCACCTTTTATCTGCTGCATGATGAGGAGGATGTCAGCCCCCCCCCCCCCCCCCCACACACACACATACAGCACTGTAACCATTGGGCCCTAGAAACAGATCAATAATGCAGGAAGGGTGGGAGGCACAGAACATGAGAGGGTGTGTTTCAGAGAAAAGCATGCCTGTGTGTGTGTGTGTGTGAGAGAGGATGCACAAACACACGTGTGAGAACGTGCATAAACACACAGACGAGATGGCTGCACAAATCCCCCAGTGTTGCCTCATGTCTGTGCTGGTACCAGTTAAAACTGAAACAAGCGACATTCTTCCTGAACAACCGGGAATGGTTGTTCCGAGTGATTTGTAAAGCTCTCCTCGGGCCTTGTCGGGAATTCCCTGTGACAGCAAAGGTTGGATTGTGTATAAATTGTTTTAAATAAATGTATTTATTATAATACTGAGCCAAAGTGCTGCAGCGGCATTTATTGTGAGAAATGAATTCTGTGCGCTGATTTAAATAACTGCTGCAGCCGAGGTCATTTTTTTTTATTGTCATTCATTGTAGCGAATTCAGAAACGTTTTAGAACACCAATAAAGTCGTTAAGACACCAAAGGCCTCTGAGACACGCACTTTACCGAAGCAAAAACAAGCCAGCTGGTTCCATTATCAATGAGTTATCCTCTTGTGTTTAAATAAATAATCGATCAATTATTTGTACGACGACGTTTTAGAAGAGAAATGCGTAAAGGCGTATTCTTTTCGGTGTGTCGCGACACATTTCTGTCATAAATGGCAGAGGAAAGTCTGATAATTTTCACATTTCTATCCTCATCATAAAACTGTTGTCCATCATTCTGTCTGTAATTAATGGACAACAAACGACACACGCTACTTTATCAGACTTTAAACATGAAGTTGAGTAATATTTACATTTTTCTACAATTTGATGATAATATGGAACTCAAAAATAATATAACATCACGGTCCAAATGTTTTCTGATTATCAGCATCGTTAATGGATCTTTTCAAGGTGTCTGATCACACGGGCGGCGCCATTCATGGTGAGCAGTGCTGCGTTCTGCAGCACGCCTCTGTCCCAGCTCCTCTCGGCTGCATCACAGTCATAAAGTGTGCAGGAATATCGACCCAACAGGGAGCAACAAACCATCCCGTTGTTATCGCGTTAGCAGAGAGCAGATTTAACAGCATGGACTCCGGATCAGATATCGGACCGTTTGAGATCGATCTCCCGGATTACGTGAGATCCACTCGTCAATAAATGCATGTTTTATCCAAAAAATAAAAGCATGGACGAATGCTTTATGGGGCCAGCAGCAGTTTCAGCGTCTCGGCGAACATCTGTTGAAATTGAAATGTCCTTGAACAAGACTCTGAATCCCAGCCAGCTGCTGTGCTGCCGTCCAATCAGTTCGCCTGGTCTCCAGGCCCCAGAGGAGGGATGAACTAATACAGAGGTCATCAATCAATATAAAGGTACCGAGACCTCACCGGGCTGCTAACGATCTAAGTTCATTTACTGGAGGGAGCGGCAAGCCAGACGGCTCCCACACACACACACACACACACACACACACACACACACACGCGCGCGAGCTGCCTTTAATGCTGTCATTAGGACAAGTCCCCTCCGCTGTCTGTTGCTACGACTCCCCAGAGAAAAGCAGCGTGCTCCCTCTCTTTGTCTCTGGATGCGAATCGACTTAATGGATGTTTATGTAATGAATTCATGGGTTTTGTGAATGCGAAGGCTTTTATTTTAGTTCAGAACGTTGCGTTGCCCACAGGGTTCAAACAGACGTGCAGATGTCCGATGTGTCGGTGACCATGTGCCATGCACAGATTTGAAATGCCCCCCCCCGTTGCGTTCTTTTGCACATGCATCCCTCCGCCCCACCTTGACAACGAAAGCTAAATCATCATGGCCACACACTTTATGTCTGACGTGCAGCTCCAGAGAAGCAAATGAATCTTGTTGAATCGGTCCCGGACCGTGCCCGTCCCGTCCGGATGTCTGCCGCCTGCTGGATGGATATGCATGTGTTTTCTGCATGTGTTTTCTGCATGTGTGTGTGTGTGTGGGGGGGGGGCATTAAAACACATGTCTTATTATGAAGGAAATATGCAGCATATGGGGAGTGGAATGTGGAGCAATTTGATAAGCGCATCCACAAGCATGCCAAGCCGCAGTAAAGGAGCCATATGAATGTGGATGCAGGATTCCACGGGTTCTGTTGCCCTGGGCAACCACGCTGCACGGCCGACAGCCATCTTGTTCGGCCTGGTTGGCACTGTTTTATGTTTTTCATAAAAATGCATTATTTGCCACTAGTGCAGAATCTTTTTCCTGGGGGGGGGGGGGGGTGAGAAAAGATCGGAGGGAGCATTTCATTGGTGCCTCCTGTTGGAGTAACAACTAGTTAACAAGTGTGTAAAAAATAATCCTGATGTATCTTATGTCTTACTGTGTTTTGTGAATTGTCGACGTTCAGCAGACTTGTCAGGCAGTACTTTAATGCCGGTTGTGTTTTCTGGGTCTCTGTGTGTGCAGCAGAACCCAGAACTTACAGTTTCACTTAAACACTGTTAAATCGATAAACAGTTGATGGGCTTATTGGTAATGATCAATTCCTTCAAGCCCCAAATGATGAGATGCATCTCCACACCAGCGTGTCCAATCAGCATCCAGTAAGCTGCAGTTATTTCATCCATCCATCCATTTCCTTCCGCTTTTCACGGGTGTTTCTGGAGGAGAACCCGGAAAACCCGGAGAAAACCAACGCGGACACGGGGGAGAACACGCAAACACCGCACAGATAGGATTTGAACTCGGTACCTTCTTGCTGTGAGGCCACAGCGCTAACCACTAAGCCGCCTAGCTTCTCTAGGCTGGAATGTGGATCCAGTTTATTATCATTCTGTTAAACAAATGGAGACGTTCTGCCAGCCGGCCAATCACTGGAGTCCTTCCCAAAGATGTGCTTGAACATCTTATATTCATACATAGGATTGATTGATTGATCTCGGAAGTTCCCAAATTATATTCCAGTTAAAAGAGAGACAAAACACACAATATGCTCTGCTCGTGTTAATGATTGTGCTATTCATGTCTGTGTGTAGGCGTGTGTGTGTGTGGGAGTGGTTAGGTTCCTCAACTTGCGTGTTCTCACACACAGCTGTTGTGTATTGGGGGGATAGCCGTGCAGGTCAGGATGGGCTCAACGCACCAAAGAGAGGAAATGAAGACAAATGAACAGAGAGGAGTTAAACACTTCTATTCAGCTCCACATTACTCTGCACCCCCCCCCCCCTCCCCCTCCTCCTCGTCTTTTCCCTCCCACTTCCTGAGAAACTATTACACAGACACAAAATGACACAAAGCCTATTGTGCCACTCTCACATCGGCAGCAAGTAATTTCATGCCGGCAACTAAAATATGGATCTTCGTCAGGTGCTTGTTACTTCTTTATATCCACTCCTAGTGTGTGCGTGTGTGTGTGTGTTTGTGTGTGTGTGTGCGCGCGCACAACAGTGACAGGCTTTAAATGGCTGTTCTGAAGTACAGGTGTTTTCTATTAAGCAGTTTTCCCCTTTGCTTTTTTTTGCACCAGTATTGGGGGAAACCATAGAGGGAATAAAGAGGAAAGGCTCAGCCACCTTTTTTTTACTCTCTCTCTTATTGGCTGGGAGAGACTGGAAGGAAGGAAGGAGGACAAGAAAATGAACTTGGTATGAGGCCCTATCGATCAGCCGGCCAGGGCTATTGATCATAGTGAGGAGGGAGTAGGAGAGATGTGAGGAGTAGATGTAAAGGGGAGGAGGGGAAGGGGCTGATCTGCTCTGAGCAGCAAGAAGGGGTACCCCCCCCCTCACCCCCACGTGGCTGGGTGCACATCTCAGGTGACCAGGAGCCACTTGAACTGATGAGGAGGAGAAGCCCTGACCACATTTCTTCCTGCTTTCAGCAACATCTGTATTAATATGAATGCTCCTAATGGAGGCAGCAGGAAGGACCCTTCATCTTTGTTTTATTGTTCCCGTTTAGGGGGATGAAAACGTCCCCGTTTGACTGTAAATGCAATTCAACACTAATTGGTCATTTTTCTGAAATGATTCTGAATTCCCTTCGGCGACGGTGCCAGAAAGTGCACGGGCGCCTTGTTGCCACTCGGCATCGTGGTGAAGGCCATATGGAGAGAGGGCCGTCTCCCTTTTATCCATTGCAGAGCAGCTCAGCACTCTAGAGCTCCCACTTCCTGCCAACACCTTCTAAGCTCTACGCAGGTTGTCTCTGAGCCTCTTCCTGCTGCCATCTGCCACTGATTTGGGTACCCTCCAGAAATCCTGGGGAAAAAAAGCATGCAGCGCCCTCCCCTCCCCATAGTGGGATTCATCATGGAGGCCTAGTTTCATCTCCAGTTCCTCACATTAAAGAAAAGCCCTGGTGGCTTGAGTTCCCTCAGATGACGGCAGCCAGAGCGGGGAATTGTGATCGTATGGTAATAACTTGAGAGGAGTGTCTTGAAGTGGTCAAACAGATTAAGACTCTGTCCCAAAGGTTTTCAAATAATCCAAGAGTGTTTCAGTTGTTCTTGCTCGAGATTCGAATGTTGACTTCATGGCATTCGTGGCAACGCTTGGAAGGCTAATGGTAGCCTCATTTTGAAGATTATAGCAAGTGCTCCTTTGCCTTCAACATCCCTCCTTTGGAAAGCCTGCGCTCTTCCTCGTCCAGCTCCTCTGGAATAATCTCTAGCTCAATATCTAATCTGTTGTTGTTGTTTTTAAAGCTATACAAGATTGCTGTGATGCATATTGTGCTTGTTTCACCAGGTTTCGTAGCCTCGATGCGTTCCGGGCAAAAGAGAAAATGGATGACACAGAATGAAGTTGGAGATCCACCTTAGTCTTAAGTATTAGCGAACATTAGCGTTAAAAAGTTGACACATCTGCCTTTCAACAACTTGTGAACCTGCATCAGGCTCTTGTTATCCTCATCATCAATTAGAGTCGATCTGAAACTCTAAGAGCCCTGGAGGCATTGAAACAAAGCATTGAACATTTATTACATACTATACGTTTGCAAGATTAAAATCCACTTTCATTCCGTTCTCTGCAACCGGAACGCCAGCTGCTACCCAAAGAGTGCGGTCACACATTTCCTCTTGACATCTTCTCAGACGTCTCAACAGATGCATGATTGTTGCTGCGCTTCTGGCATTTTCTCCTCTCGCGCTTTCCAGACCTGTCATTTGGTTTGGGGATCCTAAGGCACCGGATCAAAGCTGATCACTATCATTCGCCTCATGCTCTAAAACACTGTTTGGGATGCCTGTCGCCATCCTTGACCTCCAACCTCTTCCGTCTGTCGGCGGAGTGTCTACGTTCCACGTTTCTTCAAAGGATTTCTCAAAATTCCAAGTAGACTACAGAGCCAGAATAAAATCAATTTGCGTTACTGCCCGGAACCATCTTCCTTAAAGTCCCCTGGAACTCATTTCCTGTATTATCCGGTCTCTACCAAAACTCCACACGAAGACATAAAGAAACCTTTTGTCTCTTTCGAAGGTGTCAAACTCAAGATATTACATTTTTTAAACGGAATCCAAGAAGGAATTAATTGATGAACATTAAAGACATTAAAATGCTCTTTGACTGCATCAGCATGAATAATCTAGATTCATAATCTACAGGTTGTAGCAACGTGAGTACGATTAGCTCCTCTTATTTTGTTTTGTATTTACAACGTGTAAATAAAACATTTACACATTTTATCTTCAAACTGTATTTTAGGTATTTTTGCTGAAAACATTAACATGAGCGCTACCATTTTAACATTTTACACATACAATTTCCAATGTTCGAGAAAATGCGCTTGAAGCTCGGACAGCATCCAACTGCATGTTAAAGCTACAAAGCTAATTGCTCGAGTACTTAGTGTTGAAATCTGCAGGTGAAAAGAGCAAAAAGTTGATCGAACATTATTTATATATCTTAGATTAACCCTTCCTTTATGACATCACAGTCAATTCTGAAAGGGGTTCTTCTTTGTGTATATCAAGCAGATAAAACGGCTGTTGCTACGGTAACCAGTTCAACCTACCTAGTCATGCAGCTATGGGAGTTTTTTTCTTTTATGTACATAAATATCAAATATTTATGTACATGTCAGATTGTACAAACCCTAATTTGTAAAATTGATATTCTCTATACATCTTAATAGAGCTGTACGTCACGGCTGAAATGAACGACAGTTACCACATGTTATAGTATTATTCCTTTATTGCATGTCTGCCTCTGATAGTGTTATTGTCATCCTTGTCTTTGAAAGAACGGCCTCCGTGCTGTATATAGGTGCTGTAATTAAATTAGCTGTGATTTAATTACATATGGCGCTGTCCAGTGCTGAAGTTCGCCTTCAGCACTGACGCTCAGCATTGAACTGCAGAGCTGCAGAGACCCCCTCCCCCAGGCGACCCCGACCGGGGCGTGAACAGTTCCCGGCCTGTGTCCATGAAGAAGCGATCGCCCACTCCTTGCCCCCTCCTGATCCACAGCCATCGTGATGCTCTCTCTCTGCCGCCTGGCACTGATGGCACTTTTCTTTGATGCCTACAGACCCTTTGACGAGTAAAATACGACCCTGCCAGTCACTGACTTCAAAAAAACGATGGTTGCAGACAAGATTTGTCCCATGGGCCAAAGAGTTGGAGCCCCCTGATCCAGATAGAGCTGACTGTATCCAGCAGAAAACGCTGGGTAATTCCACTTTTTCTAGAGACTTCTGGGACAAATGTAGAATTTGGATCTAAATGCAGACTCAGATACGAGGCTGGAGTTTAGAAGCTGAGCCTGTGATGAAGGCTGAAGGCTTGGACGGGCAGATGGCTGTCTGAGGGACCGTCGTTGGTCTGGCTGAGAGGCTTCCTTCTCCAGAGAGCTGCAGACCGTCGCAGTTTGGGTAGAGAAGACTGCCGATAGCTGCTGGCACGTGATTCCTGGAAGCCATGGGAGTGAGGAGGAACAAACAAAGCGCTAAGCATCAGAAGGATGAAGAGCAATACTGTTAGCCCATACCTCTACCCAGTGAGAAGACCGGAGAGCAGGAGACAGGTGAGAGAGACGAGGGAAGAGGGGACACTGTCGCCGCATCCTGAACGCAGTCACACTGCTAATTGCCAAAGCGCAAGTACCTCATTCTGAAAATGAGTGGAGCGGCGGACCCATCTTTGCTACGTAACAGGAAGGGGCGGGGCTTACAAGAGTTCTCGAGCTCCTGAAAACGTGGGAAAGTTGCTGTAATTGGGTGAAGCTGCTCCAGAGAGACGACGCAAACGGGTTCTGCACGCCTCGCTTTTCTTTTGTGTCGCCAGGAAACTGAAATGTATTTTGGAAATTAAGCAAAGAAAGCCCAAAAGCTGCGCTAACAATACCAGAGAGGCAAGTCTTAACCCCTCCGCGAAACTTCCACTCGCGACATTTATTTTTATCACGTGAACAATAGAGAACGTGCAATGCCTGTTGTTTGGTGGCTGTAATGACAGGCGGCGGGGGGTCGAGTGAACAAGCGAGCTCGGAGACGTGAACAAAAGAGGGCCCCCTCGCCTCACAATACTGGCTTAGCTGAATAATTGAGTTCCGGCGGACGCTGGCAGCCATGCTGGTTTCCTTCATGTATATTTCAGACCAGCAGTAATCTCTCCTCTCGTGGAGCATCTCCGGCTTCCTGCCACTCAGTTTGTGGAGGAGGAGATGTGAGGTGACAGAATAGGGCTCTGTCACCATCGCCTCCATTATTGATGAGATGAGGGCGGGAATCTGGGCGAGAGAGAGCTGGAAGAACAGGAACACTCTGAGGCTAAAAAGTTTGTTTATAGCAACAAACAAATGGATTCTTTTGCAGAAGAGAATGGTGGAGGAGTCTCCTCCAAATCTCCTCATCCGATGGAGACCTAATGGAGGCAGGCATGATGATTCTGGTTCACGTCATTCCCTGTGAATACTAATCAGGTTCTTTTCATTGTAATAATAATAGTAATTCATAAAAACAAAATGCAATGGATGCCAAAATAAAAATAAATAAAAACAGAGGCAGAGTAATAATGAGAGAAAAGGCACTGATTAAAAGCCAGAGTAAATTAAAAGGTTTTCAGATGCTTACATTTGTTGACATATCCTGTGACTCTTTTTGGTTAAAATGTGCCAAAGTTTGAATAATAGTTCATTAAAGCTGTGCTGCGTATTTAGAACAAGCCAGCATCAGAAGATCTGTGAGCCTGGAGTATCACTGAACAGCAGAGAATCTGCCGTGTTGGTGCAGGACGCGACCAACCCGATGAACACCTCGAAGAACCTTAAAATCTAAGATGTCTTTATAGTAAACTCCGTATATTAGTCCATTCTTGCAGCACAGCTCTGACTGCTGACGACAATAATCTGATCTAACTGGACTAAAAGGATGGACTCTTCAGCCTGCTCATGCCGTTGTTTTCAAGTAGTCTGGTCACCTGCAGAGTCTAAAGTAAAGCCCAGACTTCTTGGTGAATGAGTAATAAAACTTTCTACCCGATTTACCAGAGGTAATGTCAATTATTCTCTCCATCCATCCAACAGTCCGAAAAGTAGCGCTCACGTTGCCGTGACGTTTGGTTCTTTGTCGTATGTTCCATCAAACTGGCTCCAAAGTATTTGCTTTAAACTGCCACCTGTTTCACCTTCAGATGGAATAGATTGTGATATCACTTTCTCCTCTGAGGATGAGTCATAAATCACTTACATGCATACGAAGACAAGCATCACGCGCATCGTTAGATGCTTTTTTTCCTCGAGCATTTAGGCTCCTGAGTGGTTGAAAAACGTCACATTTTAATCGTGTTTGTCTGTGGCGTCGGCGTCTGTGAATTATATCTCAGTGTAATTAGCAGATGGCGACGCCTGCATGCGTTCCAGTGAAGCTCTAACAAGCCGTGGGTTCATTTAGCGTTTCTAACACGTATATGACTCACCTGATGAGGATTCCATATCTGTGTGCTCCTGCTGGATTTATTCCTGCCTGATTAAGACACGTAACCAAGTGATTTTTTTTTTTACTTTGTATACCCTTTGTGTATTTTTTCTCCCATAACAAGCGTGATTTGGCAGATGTTCTGAGCCCGTCAGGAGAGGTCGTATTTCCGGCCTGATTTATGGAGACGCGGCGCCTGCTCTCTTCTAAGAACAGAGAGACGGTGTGAATGAAAGAGGAACGGGTGAAAGGAGGCTGGATTGTTCTGGAAGAGGCGGCCACTGCCGGGCAGTGTGCGTAGCTGATCAAGCATGACAGGAAAGCGTCACTAATCACGTCGCATTTCCTGTTGTCTGCGTAACGAGACAGGAAGTGAGCCAGAACAAACCTTAATGCTACCGACGGTCTTTATTGATCCCACGTGAGGTGTGGGTGAAGATGTTCCCAGCAAGGCTCAACAGATTACCAGTAAGTTACAGAGTGTGCATCCCATAATGAACACGCTCTGTACCAGGGCTGATCGCGGACCCATCAGCAGCTCTGGGGGGTTGGAATCCGAAATGCATTTCGGAACATCTCCCGAGGAGTGGCTGAGTCTAACGGCACGTTTATCAAAGAACCGCACAAAGAAAGCAGAAAAGAGGAAACCGCTGCCGGGATCGGGAATAGCGTCTCAGATCAATGTGAAAAATAAATCGCAGTCGATGATTGATTGGCAAAAAAACAGTGGAGAAGAGTAAAATGTGACCGTAGTAGAATTTGTTCTGGGGTCAGGGGACGTTTGTGGTCTGAACAGGAAGCCGGTGGTTCAGGAGTGATTGTGGTTAAGCGGAGCGTCCAACCACTCTTACCCCCCCCCCCCCCCCCCCTTGTTGTTACAGGCCGTCAGCGATGTCTCCGTCCCCATGATACCATCTGCAATGGTTCCATCTCCAGCCCTGTCTGTGGGTGGAAACCTGCTGGCAAACGTACATGACTAAAATTAAGCAACCTGTGGAAAACACAATCACGTGTGTGTTTTTTATTTACACTTAAGGCCATTGGGACATCATTAAAACTAAAAATGAACGCATAGCCTAGGGAGACTAGGAATAGCAATGGCAAACTCCCAGAGCCGCACCGGCGGCGGAACCTGATCCAGCAGCAGAATCAGCAGGGAGAATATCAGGATCTGAGGGCTCTGGATTCGTTTTAGAGCAGCGGGTCTCCTCCACCCCCGTGGCTTTTAGAATACGGCTAATCGATCCTTATATACAGATTTAGGACACCTTAAGCATTGCTGTTTGGGTTCATTTGCAGCTTGCGTCTTTCCTCCTGTCCACAAGCACCGAGAGGAAGTAGCATGCACGTCATTTCTGCCGCAGCTGTCGCCATTTTGAAGCTGATGAGGATTTCTTTGGCTCCCTGGATCGAGCGAAGCAGCACATGGGGAGAAACGTGGGCGTTTTTTAAAAGTTGGTGTTTCCCCAGGCCCTGCGTCTGGTTTTATGATTCCCTAACATCTATTTCTTTCTTATGGTATTTCTTATGCGAAAGCTTTGACGTGCATCTTGCCCCCCCCCCCCCCCACACACACACACACCACCCCGCGTGATCTTCATCTTGACTCTCGCTCTCCAGCTTTATCTCTGATTCGCTGGGAAGGCATCGGCTCTGCCGGTCCGAGCGGGTTGCGCGGCGAGGAGAAGCTTGCCGTCGGTAAATGAGTTCATCCTATAAAGTGCGAGCCGGGTCAGGGCTTCGGGCTCTCAGCTCCGCCGCTCTGTGTGCAAGCAAGAGGGCAGGGAAATTGATTGCCTCCTTTATGTGAGGGAGTGAGGAAAATATTGCAGCAGCACACGCATCCTCACAAAGATGCATTCACACACTCAAAGGCCTCCAAGCAGAGAGAGGGAATGGATGAGCAGATCTTTACCGTCTGTTTGCTTTCTGCTGTTGCCCGATAAGAACGGCGCTGTAGAAAAAGTCGGGCACGAGGAAAAGTTGTTTTGTTTCAGAAATCCGTTCAGAGTGTGTCTTCCATTATGTCCCTCCCACGCCCTGTTTCTTTTCTTAAAGGCTTAAGGAAGTCCTTTTCTAATATTGAGTTGTTGAGATTTGGTGTTCTTTTCTGAGAAGATATTTTCTTTGGGCGTTGTGTGAATGCAGCAGGGTCAATAATTGACTGTATTGGCCCCCTGATGGCCACTAAGCAGAGTAGAGTTGCTCCACCCCCCCCACCCCCCCTCGGTTATTTCACCAGGTGTAACTTTTGCTGCAGTATTTTTTGCAGGTGCATAGAATAATCATCCCGAGAGACAAGGAGGGGGAACTCAGACCGACACAACATGCTTTGAGCCTCGGCGCTGCCGTGATAGAATTTGATTTTCAAGACTAGAAGCGACTCTGATAGCTCTGCCGAGGCTGTAAGAATGTTCCTTGATCTGCACTTTGATCCGGATCTGCCTGAAAATCTAATCACCTCCGAAAACTCACTGGAAAATCGGTTAATACGTTTATATATATATATATATATATATATATATATATTCCGCTAACAAAACAAGAAAAGCACAACCTCCTCGTGGAGGTAATTCGATTGGCCCTCCAAAGTGTTTAGCAGTGGGGGAAGTAATGGTGAGCTACGCAAATTCGATCCGTTTAATAAAGCGCAGCCTGTGTTTGCGTGTTGTGTACTCATATAAACCACCTGTTCTCCTGACGGAAACTTGATGAGGCAAGCTGCTCTGTGCCGATTGCATCAGTGGCAGTTGCCATAGAAACCGCCCCCCCTCGCCACGAGGGCCCGGTGGCCCAGCTCCATCGACAGAGAGGCTACAGCGCTGCTGTAGGGAGCAGCGGAGGGAGGGGGGAGGGGGGGGCGAGCTGTTAAAAGCTGGCTGCTGGAGTAGCACATCTGTATTACTTAGCGTCAGCTGAAAAGTGAGGCTCCTTTTATTAGGGAGTAAGTGGAGGATGTCCCCCCAGGAGCGCTGCGGGGGCCTGATGAATTTAGACTCATTCCACAATGCAAAGTCGCTCGAATGCCACTGAGCTGTTATCTCTCGCCATCAACTTCCCGTTCCTGATTCCCCGACAGCCGGCGTGGAATCCAGCGTTTAATCTGACCACGGAATCCGACTCGGTCTGCACCTGGCCCCCCCGACCGGCCCGCATTATTCCAGATGCTGTAGTTTGTCGATCGCTTCGAGTTCAGACTGTAAATTATTCACGCATGGCCTTTCCTTCCCTTCGCTCATCCCCTTTCCTCCCCAGCTGGAATAAACTTGACAGATATCCTCTCTCCAGCCGAGAACACATTTATTTTTTCCTCCAAAAGTAGCCGTTTTGAGTTGCCAAAGCAATTCTGTCCAGCCTGATTTTGTCTGAAAGCGCTCATGCTTGAGGTAAATGCAACAAGACAGGAAAACAATGAAACTGATAGAGCATTTCAAGACAAACAGACTGTGGGGGATGCATTTTTATTTTTTTGTTTTTTTTATTTTACGGAGCAGAAACAATCTCACTGTAATAGGAAATATGGGTTTTCGGGGGATTTTTATTGAATCTTTGTAAGTAACTGCCACGAGATGTTGAATGGGGTAAATGAAACGATGACGGCAATGTCAGTTAATCATTGATTGCTTAATTGCCATGAAGAATTCAACCCGACTTTTTACTGATTAGTTGTTAACTGTTAAAACATGGAATTTTTGGGACTAGTCTGCATCTTCCATCCAGCTTCCATTGAATCAACTCATTTAAAACTGAGATTGAATCTTTGTGCGTAATTCTCCACCACGCCAGCTGTATTGTTGTGGAAGAATGGATCCCTCTGCAAGTCACCTGTGGTTTAGTCCACTTTATACTGAATCCTCAAGTGTCAGAGCTCGAGATGGAACTGATGGAAAAAAAGCCAGACTTTCTTTGAACTTGTAAACCGTGACGTTTTTTCTTTCCCACCTTGGCTTTAATCCCAACAGCGCAATCCCTTTCTTTTCATAACCCGCCGACGCAGCGAGCGCGTCCTTAAGGCTCCGACACCGAGTCATATTTAATGGATGAGCCGTCCAAAACAGGGATGAAACGTTACCTGGACAAAGCATTTTTTTGCCTGACAAGTGCAAATTGGACACGCTGTCTTTTCCTCCCCAAAGGGATTTTCCTGAGCTTGCAATAGAAGAAATAGAATAAACCTTTCAACGCTGCAAGGTGAAAGATTACCTTACACAGTCCCTCGACATGAGCAGCAAACATGCAGCGATGCGCATTGTCTAAAAGACGTTTGGTAAAAAGAAAGAAAGAAGAAGAATCGGCAAACTTCCATTCATGCAGAAAATACCCACTAAAAGTACGCTTGTTTCATGCACAACACAATACTAAGAGCAAGGATGGAATTTCTACAGCATCAAGAAAGACCGTTGTCCATTCTGGGCTTTAGGCCGGCTCACCCTGCAGGGGCCTCTACTAGTGAAAGATGAAATGAGGACTACCTGTAAAATGCGTCTCTCAGTTTATTTTAGTCTGTGTAAAAGCCTGTTGCTGGGAAACACAGCAGCTTCACAGCAGCGTCTTGATTTCACGACTACTCTCTGTCACCATTGTTGCGTCCGTAAAGTCATTCTTCTCGGTCCGCAGCATCTCTACTTTACCAGCTGCCAATCAAACCATGTCAAGACCAGATTGTGATAGACTTTGATTCATCTGTGGTGTGTGTAAAAAAAAAAATTTTCTCCCAGAAATCACTTTTCTCTGTCGCACGGTATAAGAGAATCCAGCCTGTGCGTTGGGTTTCGAGGCTGCTTCCTGATGCCTGCGCTCGGCTCTGGTGTCAGCCCTTTGTCAGGCAGTAAGCTCCAGGCTACAGGTTTTTTTTTTTATTCTTTAAGGAAACAGATCTTGTTACAAACTCCTGCTGGCATTTATGTTCTTTATTCCTTCCACCTGGCATGTTTCCCGTCAGCATTAACAATCTGTAATTTTGACTTGTCAACAACAGTTTTAGAATCGGTTCTTCACACTGCTGCGTCTAACCTCAGTCCCTTGTGGGATGTTGTTGTTGTTGTTGGTTTTTTCCCCCATCTCTTGTGGACAGCTTTTTCTCTCTTGTCCGCATCCGACACAGTTCGGTTTCATCTTTTGCCTGCTGGAATAGGCCAGTCACGATGAGGCCTCCGCGCTAGCGCGTCAATCTGTGTGAGAGGAGACACCACCTGCCTGCACCTCTCAGACTCATACAGGTTGTCAGGAATTCAGATGCACTCATGGCTTCTCTCTCTCTCTCTTTCTCACACACACACACACACACACACACCTGCGCTTATTTTCCCCCTGGTACAAAAGGGAGTTAGCGCAGGTAGCTGTCAGACGCTCTCCCACAGGGAACAGTAGACAAGTCAAAAACAGCCTCCCCGCCTGTCACTCCACATGCACACAGATTCACACACTGCTCCCTGGTGTGAGGGGGGGATACAGGAGGAGATGCCTTGGGCAGATGCTGGACCAGTTATTCAGACAAGCATACCACGCACAAAGAGCGTTGCCGAGACGAGACTGTCTGTGTGTCCATTTCCAGAAAATTCACCCTCCAGCAAGTCCGGCTGGACGGGCCTCGTGCGCCAGCGCGGCCTGGAAGCTGGCGATAAGACAGAACTGCATGTGCACTGTGTGCACGTATTTGCGAGAGTGTGACATGTATATTCCTCAGCGGTTGTTCAAGCCTCCAACCGGGACCACTTTTTAAAGTAAACTTTCTATGAGCTCTCGACTGTTCATTTACGATCAGGTTGGTTACCTGTCAGAGCTCAGCAGCTCTTTTTAAGCCCCCCCCCCCCCTTATTGCAGAGCCAAGGACGTCACAGCAGCTGGCTGCCAAACAGCTCTCGAAGTGCCGCCACGCACAGCTGGAGCTGCCACAGCACAAGTCAATTACGCTCGTAGCTGACAGTGGATGCACGCCGTGCACACACCAGGCCGCGGCGCTCCGTGTCGGCTACGCATCTTCAGCGGCCTCTGCCGTTTCACACCCGAGCGACGAGTCAGCAGGAAGTTTAGCCTCAAAGTCAAAGAGTTGCTGTTGATTCTGTGTTGCCTTCGAGGGTGAGGCTAACTCAGATCTGCGATTGAGTGGCTGCAACTCTTGGATGGTGCCGCTTCCGACACCGACGTCCCTTCAGCGGGTGGAAGCACTTCAGCCTGCCACCTGCAGATGGGTTTGAATATTGAACATTCCCAATAGACTCTGCTGCAGAACACCTGCACTGTGCCTCCTCTGAGCAGGTGGACGGGCTCCCTTGAATGAATTGAAAGCATTTGCTGTGCACCAGGGTCACATTTTCAGTCCCTGGAGCCTTTTGTTGAGTCAGTTCAGGTGAATTTCACTAGTGGAAAAGTTCTTTAATTACAACAGGGGAATGAAAACCAGCCGGTTTGTGTTTGTGCATACATGGATTACTTTACTCTAGTAATGTTTATTTAATCAGCGCGTTCTGCAGGGTTGTGGACAGACGCTTCCAGAGCTGAGTTTGAAATCATTCCGCTTGTATCCTATCCAACCGTTTCTCTTTCTCCCTTCCCGGCAGGCTGCAGAGGAATGCTGTGTGGCTTTGGCGCTGTATGCGAACGTGACCCGACAGACCCGGCCAAGGCTGAGTGTGTTTGCAAGAGAGTGGACTGCCCTTCCTTGGTGGCGCCTGTCTGCGGCTCGGATTCGTCGACCTACTCCAACGAGTGTGAGCTGGAGAAAGCTCAGTGCTTCACGCAGCGGCGAATCAAGGTGCTGCGCAAGGGACCCTGCTGTAAGTCGCAGAAACCACACTCCGTCAAAGGTTCCGATCAGCAGAACTCTAATCTGATTATCATTAATCACAAGGAACGTTGAGATAATTACCTCCACCTGTAATTGTCTGTCTGTCTGTCTGTTAGCAAGATAACTCAAAACGTTACGGACGGATCTTGATGACATTTTCAGGAAATACTGGCAACATTACCGGATTACAGTCGATAATATTTTGGTGATGATCCAGAAGAGATCCTGGATTCTGGGTCACTTTGAAAGTGTCGTTAACATTGGAGTAATAAACCAATGTTTATGGAATCTTACACCTTCCTGTAGGGTGTGGTTCTCAATCGTGCCACGGAGTTCATCCCGATCGGATCTGGATTGCAGATATTATGCGATGGTTCCAAATATGGGGGTGCACTTGCGTTTCGGTCTACTGTGCATATCATATTAGAGATAGAGATTTCTAACTAGCATCGTCTTCTAGCTAAGTCGATTCCACATCGGAGCAGGTCAACGGATTTCTTCCCTCCACCAAAGAGGTTCTGTTTTTGACAGTGTGTCTGTCTGAGTGTTTGTTTGTTTGACTGTTATCAGGATTACAAAAAAAAAATGCTGGATGGATCTTGATGAAAAAAAAATATGTATTTTTGCGTTTACTTTTAATGGAGGCTTTAAAAAAATCAATTCACTCACCAAAAATTACAGTCATAAAGGGGTCTGATATAAACTATTATCCAAAATGTCTTCTGGATCTGATCCAGAATCAAGTCAGGAAAATAATATTACAATTTAACATTGAAAACTCAATTTACGGATTCAAAAATCTGTTAAAAATCACATCCAATTCACTTTTACTTTACATGGGTAGTTTATAAAGATGTCAAGAACAATTTAGAACCTTTTCGGGATGATCCAGATCACCATGTGGACGGCGTGAATCCGATCACCAGGGGAAGGAGCTGCTGGGCGGAGGTCTGCGCTCTCCGAGGTGCTGAAGTTAGGCCTGTTTTGAATCATTAATCGAACACTATAGAGCTCTAATCAGTAAGCCATAAAAGTAGGCTTACATCTGATGGTGTAAGACGAGTGTGAACAAGAGTTATCAAACTCAGGTAGCAGCTACAAACTGAAACACTCTCGTCACCATTAGAGACACGGATTAGTTCCACAGCTGGGGAACATCTAAGGGGGAAGTAATCCGTCACAGCGGCCCAGCTCTGCACAGCCATCGAACTACCAAAGTGCACCAACAGAGGAAAGAGTCAGTCCATAGCGAGATGGAGCCGACCGATATTTTGCTGTACTGTAGTTATGAGACGACCACGTTCCAGACAGATGTTCCTCGTGGCTGTTTTTATTTTTTTATGTGGATACATGCCAGAAAGAAAGAAAAACATAGTTTTCATTAAAGCACCACCGTTAAATTTCACGTCAATGGCGTGTGGCGATGAAACGTTTTGATCAATGGGAGAAAATTCTATTTCCTATTGTCCCTCTGACACGGCTTCGTGGGGCTTAAGCACCAGCCGCATGCTGACAAACAAAAGCCGCTTTCTTTGGTACGCATCCAGGGTATATTTGGTGACCGAGCCCCCCCCCCGGTCGGTGCCCTGCGCTCCTCCTCTACCTTCCATTGCTTCTCTTTAGCAGAGTCCATCAAGATCTGAGGGGAGCGGCTGATTCCACGGCTGCACCATTGCAGCCGCTTCAATAACGGTCAGTGCGGTGGCGGCCTGCTGCTTAATCCCAACCCTAACCCTAACCCAGTTTGGTGCAGGCAGGAAGGTGACTATAGAGCTATATGAAGGACAAAGCAGACAGGAGGAAGGTAGAGTGCAGCGGTGAGGCATCTGGAGCTGGAGGGAGAGAGAGCGAGAGAGAGGGAATTAGTGTTGAAAGAGCAATGAGATTTACATTTAGGGGATGCGAGAGTGAGTGAAAGGACGAACAGCATGCATGCAGATTGTTTACCTGCGGCTTAAGACCTCAAAAAGCACCGCAATCACTGCTGGCATCAACGGCGAGCGATGGTAATAACTACGGCTCTCCAGCAGAGCGTCACAGGCTTCTGCTTTTACATCAGGCTCTTTACCTGCGGAGAGTCAAAGGCCTGCATTATTAACAGGCCAATATAACTGATGATGATGATGATGATGACGATGATGATGTTCAGGCCATTCATGTAACTCCTGAAAGAATACAGAGGTCTTCAGCGTGTAACTCTGCGAGTGTGTTTAAAAAAGCATTTTAACTCTTTCAGTGCCATTAACGTCTAGAGACGCAGAGACAGAAGAAATTCCTCTTTGAACATAACTTCCCGATTTACTTTCATTTGAATGACGTAAAGTTGCTTTGAGGAGAATGCACTCATTCATAAATAATTAATGACCACATTCACCTGAAAAAGACAAGTCAACTCAATTAAATGAATGCATCAAAAATTATTTTATCTATAATTAAATCCATGAATCCAATTAAAAAGAAAAAAAAAAAAAACATTCCACTGTAAACAGCTTGCAGTTTCAGCAGGTCAGACTGGGTTGGCTGCACATGTGGAATAAAGTACCAGGCGGCCAGCGGTGATCGAACCTGCAGCCACCAGCGCTTCTAGCAAAGGGGAATTTTGGATTCAATCAGAAAGCAGCCGTTGACTCTTTCCTTTTAATTCGGCCATCCCGCTTTACTTCTGCTATTTATTTCTTGCCTTTGTGTCGAGCGCGAGCCGTCATGGACGAGTGTCTGCCCACCGGTGATTTGCAGGTTTGTTTATCTTTGCGTTTATAGCAACAGTCTTGCCGAAGCTCCACACGAAAGAAAAACTGCTTCCCTCGACAGGGAGGGGCAACAGACCCGTAAATCCAAGTCTCACAGGGGATGGAAAGTTCAGCCAAGTTGTAAATCCTGGTTTGAGATGAATCGGATGGGGCGTGTCCACGTGCATGCAGCCGAGCCCACAAATATTTGCATTTGTACTCTGGCTTTCACACAGGTTTTGCAGGTAAAAGTGTGTATATTTATGTACGGCACCAGATTGTGTGTGTGTGTGTTTAGAGGTGTATGTGCCAGGATGTGTGGAGGCAAAGCAGGGAAAAAGGTGTTCGGAGCTGAGACGCCACCTGACAGCTGGTACAGACGGTCGGGTCAGATCTCTCCGCCTCACATTATGGAGTTGTCAGCACTGCTGAAGGAAGGGAAGGACGAAGGTGGGATGCAGAGCGAGCCGGGTGAACGGAGGAGCTTTTAACTTTCAGGATAATGTGGGCGGTTGGATTGATGCTTTTGTGTTTGACTCATTCCATTTGAATGGTGGTGTTTTCATCGGGGTAAATGAATCGGCTACTATTCTGAGAAGCCGTCACGTCCAATTCAGATCAACCCGGGAGCCTTATCTGGCGCTCTGGAGCGCAGCTACAAAATAAGGTCCTTTTTTATAAATGTTTTGCACGGATGATCTCAGAGTCATACGGAACACGTCGATAGCGTTGGCTGAGCGAGCGGATCATCCGTCAGCAGGGCCCAGACACATGAAAGATGACTTTTGGGCTTTTCCTCTGGACATAACACACCAACGTGAGCCCGAGAGTGGCCCCCCCTCAGTGGGCAAAATGTGGTGACGCGTTGTCTTAGAGCGCTGGACTTTATACTGGACGTCGTGATGAAGAGCCCTCTGGGGGGGCGGGGGGGGCTGACAGCGGGTAAAGCATTGTCTGGTGCCACATAGGCTGTAAATTGGATTTAGTTGCCCTTCATAGGCCTCTAAAGTGTTAAATAGGTATTCTATTTGTGCATTTTTAATCACAGAGGTGTGATATTTAGTGGTTTAGTAAACCTACAAAGCCCTCAATGCATGACTCATTATCCCCGGTGGGAAATAAAGGAGAGGCTCCATCCATCCATCCATCCAGCCCGCCTGCCTGCCCGTCACATTATGGTTGAGCATCATTCATTACATGAAGTGGTGCCTTTTTGCTTTCTAAGAGTTTGTTCTTTATTTCTTTATTTCTTTTTTTGTTTGCAGACTTTCAAGTTGGACTTGAGCTGATTGTGGCGCTTGTTTTATTTCACCCAGCAGATGCCGTTTCTGCAAAATAGCGCAGCACTCGACATATCAAACAATGTGCCGGAGTGTTGTTCCTTTGTGTTGTTTCTGTTACCGTGGTTACAGTTTGGACTCGGCTCATCCCGAGTGGGATTTATCAGATAGATTTGTTTATTTATTTATTTTCGTTATTCAGGGCTCATTCCATTAAACAGACAACAGCGTGACTGTTCTCTGAGGACTATTATGGTCTGTCCTCTGAGAGACCACAATGAAACAGTCTACGACTGACGTCATCACAGATTGACGCTCTCTCGCTTCTCTGACGTGTCTGATGTGACGCTGAGCGATGTTAGGTGAGGCGGCTCATTAATCGAGGGGCGTTTACTAATTGCCTTCGACTGGATTTGTCATTTCACTAACCGATCGTTCAACATCGTCACTGAATCCTCATGATCCACCAAATAGTGTGAGTCCGTATTAGATTGGTGCTTCCTGCCAGAGGCCTCAGACACAGGAGGCCATAACTGTGTCTCTCAATCATTAGTGATTCAGTAATAGGCTTCAGTCTTTCTTCTATTAAACGCACCCCGAGTATTTCATGCTTGTTAGTGTTGGTTTAAGTCTCATACTTTCATAATTGGCCATTCTCCCCAGCAGTAATTCCTTTGTGCTCACTAAACTTCTTAGCTTCGATCTGGGATTGTCAAGTTTACTCAAAGAAAGTTTAATTAGGTTTTGAAGAAATTCCTGGTTCACTTCATTTATGTAGAGGAGGAAGATAAACAGTAAAAAAAAAAGATATCTCAGCGGAGGTCCGAAGACGCTGAGCGGGAGGTCAAAGGTGAGGTGAAATCACGGCAGGCCACTGATCAGACTCACATCGGAGGGTCACAGGATGTGTCTGCTGCCTTGAAGACGACGCGGTAGCCTCTCGTGGGTCGCTATGACGACCGAAGTGGTCAAATGAAGAACAACCTTCACGGCATGACAGCCAAAGTGTAGTTGATGCGCAGCTCACCTGAGCTAAGTGTAGCACAAAAGCAGAACATGCATTTAGCACCTAGCGCTCAGCTGGCTATTACGCTAAGGTCAGGAGAATGACCCGCGGGTCATGGAGTTGAACCCAAGTGGTTCCTCACACAGCGGGTCCCTTAATGGTTTCACACCAGCTCAACACCAGAGGCTTCATTACCTTTGTTTGAACGAGAGAGGGACGAATCACGTTTCCGGCGAGGCGGCGACCAGGTAATCGCATCCGATGGGATCAGAATGAAAAGGAGAAGCTGCGTTTAAATTGGGCCAGCAGGAGGTCCTGATAAGAAACGCAGGGGGAGATGGGAAGGGCAGCCAATTAAGAAAAGAAAGAAGTCAGGGAAACAGCCAGCAGAAGAAGCCTGCTCTGGCTCAGAAAGACAAGAGACTTTCTAGTGTGTGTGTGTGTGTGTGTGTGTGTGCACGTGTGTGTGATGCACATGCTGACCATCAGCAAGGGAGTTTGCACCATGTTGGCTTTCCTAATCAGAGCAGAGTGGTAAATACGCTCTTTTTCCAGGAGAGCTGCACAACTCGTCTTGTGTGGCCGCTCGAGTGGAACGAGAACTTCCCTTTCCTTCTTGAACGACTGCGACACGTAACGCAAAGAAAAAAGCAGAAAGTGTGTGAGTTGACCGACGTCCGAGCGAGTGGATTGCAGATTGATTTTGTGTGTGAGTTGGCCTGCTGCTCTCTCTCTCTATCTCTCTCTCTTTCTCTCTCGCTCTCCGTTCATCTATCCTACACGAACACACTTGTGTCCTTTTTGAAAGGAGAAAGACATCAGTTGCTCCTCAGCCACTGTTCAGGCTACTCTAACACACTGCAGGCAGTCAGAACCAACACATAGTTCCTACAGGCCAGTTATTGTCACATGACAACCTAGAGATGCCATTTTTGTTGGAAAGCTGCTCTATTTACAAACTTGTGCATATTTTATCCTCATATTATCATATTACTGATGTCATAATTAGTAGAGTTTAGCTCTTCAGGGTTTATACTGGTAGCAGGAAGTCTAATTTATTCATTTTAAAAATCCAAATTCTATCATTTAAGGCCTCAACTATACGATTGTGTTCTTTTATTTCTGAAGATTTGAAAACATTCCATGAAACAGAGGAATAATTTAAAAAAAGTTAGATATAATTGAACGTTCCTCACCGAAGGGTAGGGGAGACATCAAGGTGCGGCTTGTCTCAAAGTCTATACTGACAAATGCTAAAGACAAAAGGTCTAAAAAAAAAGATGCTGTAATCAACAATATTTACTTTACCCACGTTTTATTGGAGTATTTCAGGCCATGTACTCACGTAGTCGGGTATCTCCAAAAAGCAAGGTATTTTCATGTGTAAAACCGAGCGAGGACTTTCCGGCTTTCTGGCTCCGTCACATCTGCAGGTTTAATGTTGTCGTGGACAACGGCGTGTTTGTGACGTTGCACTGATCATATTCATAATTAGTAGAGTCTAGCTCTTCAGGGTTTATACTGGTAGCCGGAAGTCTAATTTATTCATTTTAAAAATCCAAATTCTATCATTTAAGGCCTCAACTACACAATTGTGTTCTTTTATTTCTGAAGATTTGAAAACATTCCATGAAACAGAGGAATAATTTAAAAAAAGTTAGATATTCAAAAGCAAATTGGTTCACAGCTGCCCAGAGCTAGCGTGCTAATGCCAATACAAATGGCGCAGGGTCAGCAAATGCCCGTGTGTTCTGATGTCTCGTATATGAAGAACATCTTAAACATACAGTATCTGTTGTAACCTCGAGTTTTCAATTAGAACCTGTGTTTAAGGGATCAAGCTGGAAAATAACTAACAAATGATGCAAATATTTTTCCGAGCAATAAATAACCCCAAATATTATATTTTGCACCACCTTAATGAGTAGAAACATTTAATTAAGGTTTGAAAAGGTTGTGTTGTTGGCTTGCTGATAAGAAAGCCATTTGTCTAACCTTGATTTGTGTTTGAAAAGCTAAATACAGGTCAACCTTTTGGAAACGAGATTCTAACCTCAGCCGAGGCGAGGCGGAGGTTATGGAGTCGCCCGTCTGTCCGTCCCTCCCTTAGCAAGATAACTCAAAAAGTCCTGGATGGATACGGATGATATTTTCAGTAAATGTTGGGAATGTTACCAGAAAGAGTTGATTAAACTTCGATAATGATCCAGAACAGATCCTGGATTCTGGATCACTTTGAAATTTTAATTAGCATTGCAGTCAATGGAGCTTCAAATTCTGTTCCTCAATATATCGGTTGATTATTGGCCGATGTTTATGGAATTTTACAAAGTCATGTAGGGTGGGGATGTCTATCTCACTACCGGTTCGGATCCAGAATAAACTCCATTTACGGATTCAAGAATCTGTTATAAAATACACATCAACTAGGATTCACTTTTACTTTTCATGGTTGGTGAACAATTTAGATTAAAACCTTTTGGTGCTGATCCAGATCACCATTTAAATCTAATTATGAGGGGAATGAGCTGCTCGGCAGAGGTCTGCGCTCTCTGAGTGCCTTTCTAGTTCTCTCATGCATTTACTGACCCAAATTGGTTCTTATTTCGCAGATATACGGAATGCACTGCTGTTTCAGGGCCTGTTTTTCATTTAGTACTCCATATTGTTTCTCAGAGGCTGGCATTGACATGTGAACTTTAGATGTTCATATAAAACACAAGGGCTCAGCAAACGGTCTGGTAATAATAATGATGATGATGAATGATGACAGTTTTTGGGTTTTCCAGCAGTGAAGTCTCTTGAAGAAGAGCCTTGCAGCCCGGTGGAGCATTAACAGCTCACCCTGTCTTTCGGTGGTCCTTTCCTTCTTTTGACTGCTAAAAGTCTTTTCCTCAGAAACAAATGCCTCTGACCGGAGACTGTTTCCTTCTGTTTTCTGGTCTGGTGCTGGTCCGGCTGATTGTTAAGGTGTCTGGGCTGGGCTGGGTTTAAAGCCCTGATTTATCCCCTCGTAAGACCCAGAGCTGGCTCGGGGGGACGGTTTCAGGAAATCTCCTGCATGCAAACGCCTCATTCTGGGGCAGAGCTGCAGACCAAGTGGATGAAGGCCAGCCTCCTTTATTTCTCCTTTGCATACATCCGTCCTCTTCCTCCTCCCGGTTCTCTCTTTGCTCATGCTCTGAGGGTCTCTCCTTCTAACCCGGCTACACGCCCGGCTGCCTCTGCTGACACCGGGCCGGTGGTTGGAGCTGTAGATGGGGGGAGATGACGTTTGGCTTTGTCAGAGCAGATAACAATGTTCTGCACGGGGTAGCTGACAATTATTCATCTCTGCCTTGCCACAGCCTTCTCTTCTTTTGCTGTGTTTCCTCTTCCTCCTTTCCTTCCTCCCCTTCTGTCTGCAGTCTTCACCCAATTTTGCCTTACTGGATTTATCCATCCAGTTTCTATTTTCATTTTTTTTCTGCTTTCACTCATCCCCCCCTCCCTATTCTCTGCCTCCCACTTTCTCGATTATTTCCTCTTCTCATCTTTTTTTTTTACACGTTTTCTTCTTCTTCTCTTCCTTGGAACATCCATAAATAATCTTTTCATGCCCTCAGTGTTTCTTATTTCTTCCATTTCTCTCTTCCCCTTTCTCTGTTTTTCTCTCAGCCCCCCCCTCGTATATCTAGGGCTATATCCTCATCAGTAGCACCTTAAATGTGCACAAACACATAGAATAATCAAATTTGGGATTGATGAGCATATTTACATCCACACACACACTAACACACACACACACACAGAGCGAGAGGTCATTTTAAATATCTTGCATTTTGTGCTTTTATTTCCCGGGAGCATCGACTCTCACTTGGTATTCATAACCTTAACATGCAGAACGTAACAGGCAAAGTGTGTCTGCGTTGATATTGCCTTCATACCCGTATGCATGTACCCTCGTGCACACACAGCCGGACTTAGAACTTAGTACACTGTAGGCATTTAATAGATTAAAAAAATGTACATTATTTTTCTCACCCGTCACATCCTCATAGACATAGAGAGGTGTTACTGGTTCTATTGGGCTGTGGCCGCTGGTACTTCATCTGGTCCCAGTTCTCCAGCAGACACTTTATTTTCAGGCTTCTCAATATATAAATGCATCCGGCTGCACCTGAATAATACGTCATCATTCTTTTATTTTCGCTGCGTTTACTTTGAGAGAGATGGAAAATAGTAAAGTAAAGATAACCTGAAAATATGAAAGACAAAAGTGGGTTTTAGTTCATTTGTGTGGAACAATCATTTGTGTATATATATATTTTTTTGACTTTGTATGAGTGTGTGTTCAATGGCGACGTCCTCCTGTAGAGAGACTTGAAACGGCTACTGGTTTACGGGTTCACCCACACCTCATCCCAGCGCTGCGTGTCGGAGATGCTCAGTTTGGAGCTCCTCAGGGTGGCGCCTCATCCTGGCTGCTGCACACAGACATCACAGTCAGGGAAGCTCCCCGGCGACGCTGCCTCCCGAGGAGAGCGAGGAAGTGCGGCATGAACACCAGCAGCCCCGTAGACCAGGCGGCATCGCAGGGGAGCTTTTGGAAATGTGAGGTGAAAGTGAAGCAGTCGGAGGCTACCTGAGGCGGGGGGGGGGGGGGGATCGTTTCTTCTCCTATTCTTGCTGACAGCAAGTTTGAATAGTAAACAGCACAACATCCCAAGGTCGTTTGCAATAATTCATAACCTCCCTCAAAGAAAAAGAAAAAAATTGAGCTTTCGTTTGTTTGTTGGTTTGTTGGTTTGTTTGTCAATGCTCTAAAACGAGCTGAAAGGCTTTCCTACCCCACCCAGGGGTGGAAGTGAACGCTCCTCAGCGAGGGGTAGGGGAGACATCAAGGTGCGGCTTGTCTCAAAGTCTATACTGACAAATGCTAAAGACAAAAGGTCTAAAAAAAAAGATGCTGTAATCAACAATATTTACTTTACCCACGTTTTATCGGAGTATTTCAGGCCATGTACTCACGTAGTCGGGTATCTCCAAAAAGCAAGATATTTTCCTGTGTAAAACCGAGCGAGGACTTTCCGGCTTTCTGGCTCCGTCACATCTGCAGGTTTAATGTTGTCGTGGACAACGGCGTGTTTGTGACGTTGCACTGATCATATTCACGTCCCTCTGACTGCGCGGAACAGACCGATATAATGATAATCTCACTCTAAAATGTGTCGACACACACTTTTGATCTGTTTTCTTTGCAGTTACTATATTGTACACACACACACACACACAGGCACGCACACGCTCACGCCACACTTGCAACGCTTGCCTGGATTAAGAATGCTCACCAGAAATGGAAGGGAATCACTCCCAGTTATTTTCATCTGCTATTTGCTCTGAATAAATGTCAGCACTCTCTGCTCCTTCTGCAGCTTCAAGCTGAGAGGCTTATCAAAATGAATTAAATTGTTGTCGTGTTAAACAGGGTCCCATATTGCAAAGCTGATCTTGTGTGTGTGTGTGTGTGTGTGTGTGTAGGTGTGTGTGTGTGAGAGAGAGAGAGTATTATAAGTTGATAAACGGCACGTTGTTCTTTTTTTTTACACCGTTTTTCCGTGAGTCCTCCTGAGATCTTTCTTATTTACAAATTAAGCTGCAATATTTGGTGGGAGAGACTCACTGTGACATTTTCTTTTTTTTTGGGGGGGGGGGGGGGGGGGGGGAGTTGTGTTGACAATGTTGCCATGGCTATTGATGATGTATCGGTTCATTACAAAAGTCTGTGGATGTGAAGGTCTGTTCATAAACATCCATGGACAAATCGCTAAATCTCCTTCTTGTCCTCACGACTCAGGTTTTTAGAAGTCTGTTGAGGTTAACTCATTCAGTGCCAGCCACTATGACTACGCAAACGCCGAACCTACCGAATGAAAGATTAAAGTCTCCTCCTACCATTTTTTGTTCTGGCGTTATTAGCCTTTGCAGAGAGGCAGATTTCAATCTCAGGGTCGGCGGTGGATGTTTGGGTTTCAAAAAAACGCCTTGAGACCTGAATGGCACTCAAAGAGTTAAAGTGACATTAAAGTGAAATCATGCCTCATCAGCATCATCATGAGCTCATTCTTAAGGTCATCATGCTTTCACATATTGTAGCTCTTGCCTGTGTTTTGGGCTGAGGAATGAAACGATAAGGGGCTTTTTAGAACGGCACACAGCGCCCAGCGGCCGTCATTCATCGGCGCTCGATGATGGCAAAGGCTAAGTGTGATTAGCCGATGCTTCCCTGCACATTAGTCCTGATTTTTGGCTCGCCGTCGTGTTAGTTGGGAGCTAAGGAAAGGAAACCTTTCCACTCGGATGTTCTGCCCTCCTTCCAGGACTGGGATGACATTCTGAACGCTTCTCTCTCTGATGCGAGCAAATCAATTTCAGCCTCTTCTGGTTTTCATTTTCTCCTTGCTGTGTGTGGGAGCTTGTCGACGCCTTTCTCACAGAATATATATTTTATTGTGACTCCAAAAACAACATCCTCTCCCCTGTTGCTCTGACTGATTAATAACTATAGTGTACGTTTGCCATAATGGTTAATCTACCATTGCAGCTTGCTGCTAATTGTAGAGCTCTGAAATTTAACATGGCATGTACACATTATTGATTATTGATCCCGGTCCAATATAGAGGCAAACAAACGAGCACATGATCTCTGACTGCATAGCCGAGCTCATAGTCTAACATATTTATTGATGCTTTTGAAGGTCTTCCGTCCTGATCTGAGAGACGCCTCTCTTGGTACAAGCACAGACATGTTTCCAAAAGGTAATTCTGATGTTTGCTCAAAGGCCAATCAGGTGGCAGGATTTCCCTGAGGCCAGGTGGTCAGAAATGTGACTCCAATGCTCTGCGCCAGCTTGCATGAGCCTGTCGTCACTGGTTTGCTGGATAATCGGTGATAATATGTTTGTCTTATTGTTAAAGGAGTAGTTTATGTCTTCAATAAAAACAGAATAAAAAATACATCTCAGCTCAGCTCAGCTTTATTTATAAAGCACTTTAACCAACATAAAGCTGAACCAAAGTACTGTAAATAAATAAGCATAAAAATGTAAACAATAAATCTAAAAAACATAAGAGAAACAATAAAATAATAACTAAAGCTGTTGAACAGACAATATAAAAATGATTAAAAACAAACAAAACAGGAAAGTGAACTGATTTAAGATTTAACTGCTGGATAGGAGAAGCCAACATTAAATTATAAGGGTTTATAATGGGAAGAAAAACATTGTCACAGCTCTTTAAATTAGACACAGATAAACCATGATGTAGAACAAGGTCTAAAGTTTGTCCGTGTTCATGTGTGACAGCAGAGACACACTGTTAATAAGACTTAAGACACCAGCAGCTTCTCAGGACAGCAAACATGAATGTTAAGATCCACAATAATGAGAGCACGATCATAAGAGGACATGATTCCAGCCAGGAAATCAGAAACGTCTCTTATAAAGTCCATTTTGTGTTTAAGGGGTCGGTAGACGAGCACCGGGTCAGAGCGACACACCTCAAACAAAGTCACTTCATTATCAATAATATTGGTTCCAATATATTCATCTTCATTTATTCCATCACTGTGAAGCGGCGATAATATGGAAGACACTTTTCTATCTAAAAATACGCTAAGCGGCTAAAATAATCCACTTTTCCTTGATTAGTGGGAAACGGGTCTGCCCCCAGCCTCATCTCGGGAAACACACGAAGACACGCACATGAAGCAGCGTTCAGGTTAAAGGCGATCCATCTGGCTACCGAAGAAGGAAGCAGAGCTGAAGAACTGAAAGTGGCATTAAGAGCGACAAGCGAAAGAGAGACTCATCTCATTTTGAGGCTGCTCAATTCCGACACTGAAGAAGACGGCTTTATTGGTTTAGTGCACAAGAGGAAGATGGCGGTCAATGACTTTTCTGGTAGGCGACTGTATATTCCGTGTTACAGGCGCTGCTCGGACAAAAGCATTTATTTAATTAAAAATATAAAAAAACCTTTCTGTGTAAATATCTCAGCCTGCGGCTTATAGTCAGCTGCAAATGCAACACATTTGGTTTCCCGTCCTTTGTCCCCTGCTTCAGCCTCATACCTGTCCACACACACACACACTGTTGTATTTTCACTCACACACCTCAGCTCTGCGAACTGGAACGCGATGAGGGCTTTTTGTGCTTAGTTTTCCACTCTCAAGGGTAAAACAGCTAAGCTTGTAGAAGAGAGCAGCAGCTGTGGTTCAATGGAGACCTCTGAAGACGCACATCAGACACAGAGTCATCTTCCAGCTCTTGGCCTGGCAGCAGAGGAAGCGGTGTGCGTGTGCGTGTGCGTGTGCGTGTGTGTGTGTGTGTGCGTGTGTGTGTCTGCAGACTGCGTGTTGGAGAGGTGTGTAGGACTGTTAATCCGCTGGCGCTCCCTCAGTCCTTCCTCCCGCTCCCAGTCACTCATGCCGGATGTGCCGCGGCACATTCTCGCCCGTATTTATTTCTCAGATCTGCGTTGATCTTGTCGGTAAATCTTGTTTATGTTTCCTCCCTGCTCAGTTCTGCCTGTCTTCCTGCTCCCTCACTGACCTCCTCCCTTATCTCACACATACACACTTCTCCCGTCTGTGCTTTCGAACTTAAAGCCCGTTGATGCTTTATTGTGCGTTTATTCAAACCACCCATATATATTCATGGTTAATCGTCTTTTCGCCTGAAATGACTTGAAAATCAAATTTTTCAAGTAAAAGACCTGGCATTCAGCCTCTCCTACGTTACAATGCCATGCTAGTATAGTACTTATTTGGTATGTATAAAAAAAAAAACCCCCAATGTATATGCTTTTTATATATTTGCTTGGATCAACATATGGTTAATGTTTTCTTATCATATGAGCCCTATAAATGTTCTTTCAAGAAATTCTTCAGCTCTAAAAGGCACAATAAAAGATATATCTATAAGATAAATCTGTATTCACGACTTTCGGAGCGTCGCAATTTGAAAATGAGGCGCCACCATACGATAGCTTTGCAAAGCTTTCGGGAGCTGTTTGCTGTTCCCGATCACCCAGCGGTCCCAGAGCAGCGTTAGCATTCCATCTGATGAGCGTAAATCCCATCTCTACTCCGTTGGGCTTTGTTTAGGCCTCCGCCAGCTCCAACTTTCATCCTAGGGCAGCATGCATGTGTGTCAACCGGAGACTTTTCTCTGACAACAGCTGCTGGAAATTAGGCAGCTGTGAGCTCTAAGACTGACGGAAATCAGTCAAGTTGTGAGCTCGCCGATACTATTTCACACTTCATGAAGTTGAGGGGAATTGCAAAGCTGAGCGATAATATCCTGTGTGAATGGCTGCTTTTACGCTACACATGATTAAAACGCTGATTGTGCAGCTTTAAGTAAGAAACTAGAGTCAAACTGAATCATAGTTAATGACCGTGACCGTGCAACACGCTTCAGTCACTGATGAAGATGACTGGTTTCATAAAGCCTTTCATAAAGCTCAGCCTTGACAATGGTAGAGAACATCCCTAAGAGCTTGTTCTCAATTCTAGCCTCAGTTCTGGAGTGGACCGCGGAAAACGTCTCATTTTCATGCATCCGTCGAACTTCCGTTTGCAAGGCAAAGTGCTGAGTGCCGAGCAGGAAGCACAAAAATCATTTTGGCCCGGTATTTTCAGAATCGGTGTTTATTTTTTCTATTTTCCCGTATTTACAGATTTCCCCGTACTCATTTTCCCAGTATGTCGTATTGCTCAAAACTCTGATTGTCCCGTACAGAAATACAGGAAAAACGTATTGGTTGAGCGGTATGTCATATCGTCAATCATCATAGCATGACAATAAATCTGATCTAATTATTTCAGGAATAATTTCATAAAGTAGTATACCTGTAGCAAAACATACTCGATAATTGTTTCTTTGAGGGGTGTCTGAACATAGAGCGGGCCCCATAGTTAAGTTAGTTAAGTACAGCTAACTAGCTTTGCTCTGCCCAAATGGCTCACTCTTATACAGAAATCCAGTTAGCGTGCCAAAATGTTTCCTTGCATGTGGCTTGTCATTTCTCCTCTCTCATCGTATTTTTCTTCAACCTTTTTTGAAGTCATCCTCCTCCTCCTCTTCTTCTTCTCCTCCTTCCTCTTCCTCGGCTGCTGATAGGGGTTCTCTTGATTAGAACACACGCTGCCAAGTCTTCTCAAATCGCATCAGTGCATTTGATGAGCTGAAAGTCTGCGCTGTCCCTTATCACTTCCAGCACAGTGGGACGCATCACACACATGCAAAAACCCACAGACACACACACACACACACACCGAGAGGTACAGACTAGGCTGCTGTTCGTGCCATGGCGACAGAGCCTGAGGTAAACCCAGCGTGGCCCTGACAGCTCCCTGTCCCGCCTGCAGCATTAATAAACTACAGATCAGGACAGTGAATCAGAGAGCGGCAGAGACCTCCACCTGCCAGAGGGAGCAATCAGGCTAGAGAAGAACCCCCCCCCCCCTTGTCCATCCGTCGGGACATCCATCCATAGCTTTATACACACTTAACATCTCCCCAAAAACCAACAGACAGAACTCATTCAAAATCCACACCCATTCAATTCACTCCACTTGTTTTCCTAATTTTCTATTTTTAGGCCAATGTGGTCTTCTGTTTTTGTCTTTCTCGTTTTTTTTATGTCACTTTTCTCACAACCAGCTATGATGGGGATTATGGTCTGTTCAAAGATTGAGCCGTTCCATTAGCGCGGGCAGCTGTTCCCTTGGACACAAGAACTCGAGTCAATTCAGCACCTGCTGGTGCCGACGCCGCCTGTTCATGCCCAGGCTCCGTCTCCGGGGTGCAACCCAGACCTAAAGCAAAGTCTATTATATGGGAACAACGGAAAGGCGCTGCATTAATGTATTTGTCTACATGTTGTAACCCGGAGGAGCAGCGTGTGCCTTCACCCTACTCCCTCTCCGTGTGCTAGGGCCCTTTGATGCACGTATTAGTGTGTGGTTGTTTCAAGGGGCCCGTTGTTCTAGGGTGAAAACGAGATTTCATTGTGTGTCAGGCAGATAATGATTAATAAAAGCATTTCATTACATTTCATGTGTCTGCCCCAAGCACAGCTGCTGGCACGCTCTTTTGAGCTCGATCGCACACATTCGCGACAAGCCACGCTATATCTGTGCACGCAATCATGTGCGCCGATCCAGATGGAACCGGTCGCACATGGAAAAGGAAAAAATGCAGAGAAGTCTTATAGATGCTGCTTTTTTGCAGTTTTTTCTGCTAAAGCCATGACGGAAAACAACACAGGCTGCTTTTTTTTTTTTTCAGCCTCTTGTATTTACACGTGAAATCAGCTGCTCAACACGCCAGAGTGTCAGACAACGCCGCCATTGCGATTCAAATGGCGCAGGCTCGCTGACTCTGAGTCTCGATGCTCCAGAAGGTTTGTCCATTCAAGCACCGTGTGCCTGCGGTTATAGGCATTCTCTTGTTTCCGTTCAAATCCTCATTCAGCAGATGTTCTGACTCTTTGGATGTCTGGGAAAGCAATCCTGACAAACATGTAAATAAATATTGAATATGCATGTTAAAGTCTAATGGACTATTCCCTTGATGGGGCCCCCAGAATGCCAGCTTGCCTCTTGGGCATCCTCCTCTTCCTCAGCGGGTGTCTCTCTGTCTCTGGTTGGACTTTGTGGCTTCATGTCTTTGTCTGTCGGTGTCCGTCTCTCGCTGCAGCCTAACCTTGCTGAGCCTTTCACCAGCGAGGCAGACTCATCTAATTGGCGGATCATTGTAATTCCACGACTTTTTCAGCTCCGTGCTCTCTCGCTCTCTCCTAGCTTTTTTTCCCATCTTTCTCGTAATAATGATGAGAAAATATACGTGAGAAATCCCTCAAGGTTGCTGTGGTGAGAGTGTTTTTTGTCATTTGGTCTTGTTACACAGATCACACTCGCCCAGGCAATTTGCTTGCTTGTCTGGGACAGAGAAGGGAGGCTTATCTGTGCTAACGCCACATCGCGGCTGTGCCTCGTATCCAAATTGGCCCCTGTTAGCATTCAAATGAAGCCCCCCCCCCCCTCCCCTTTCCACCTATCTTCCACGCCCCTTACTATTCCCCCCCCCCCCGTATTGCCTGTCAGATCGCAGCTTTGCTCGGAAGAAGAGAAGAGAAGGAGCCCAGGCTATTATTTAATGAGTTCAAGAAGCACAAGGGTGCCATTTACTGTCAGGAAGCAAGCCCGGAGCCCTCTCTCTGCAATCGAGGCAAATCACTGCGCTTTTCTCTCTTCCTCATCTTCCTCTTCCTCCTCTGTACTGTAGCTGAAAGTTCTGCCCTCCGCCTTCACAACCGCCATTTTCCAGAAAATCTAAGCCTTCAGAAATGGTGCACCTTCTTGTCTGGACGGAGCGCCGTTGGTCATCCCTTAAAGGACCACACAGCAAAGGCTCAGGAGTCACAATCCCTATTCAGGCCACATTGGGCGCCGTTAAGTCGCCACTGATGCTTAAGAAGACTTAGAAATGTGAATTACTTTCAATCTGCATTCCTCACATGGAGCTGTAATTTAGTGCTCAATTTTAAATGTTACGTGTCTTTGTCATCAGTCTAAAGGTTTGTGCTGTAGATCAGAACAAGGACTAACGATGGGTGAAAAAAGCATTTGTCAAGCGTCTGAGTCCAACGCCCCAAACGGAACAGCAAACGGTCGGGGGTGCCATGAGGACCGGAATGTGCTTTGATCAAGAGCACTCTTGTCCCATTAGGCATCCGTAATAGATCTCCGCACGTAGTCCGGTCTCTTATTAACAAGGCAGCGCTTGTTCTATCCTGAAGGAACGTCCTGCATTTTCAAGAGAATGCAAAGCGGAGACTTGATGGACCTTTAATTGAAAGGTGAAAGAAATAACAAAGAACGCAGCAAATAACTTTGAGATTCAACATACATACACACACACACGCACACAAGCCTCCTTCAAACCAAAATGTATTCACGTGACTAAAGGTGGATAATATCTTTTATTCTAAAGGTGGTGGGCTTAGGAAATGAGAGGACTGCCAGTCGGATGTCGACTGTGATTGTCATCTTTGGGTGACTTTTTGTGGAGCTTATGAAACCAAACACAAGCCCACGTTAGAATAAAAAAACAAAAACAAAGCCTGCATCTACTCCTGTTATTTGAATGCGACTAGAGGCACAAGGTTTAATTACGATGGGAAAACAAAGTCCTGCGCCTCTCTCTCTCTCTCGCTCTCTCTTTCCACACTCCCTCTGTTGTCTCATTTGTCGAACGGTAAATATTCGGAGGGTTGCGCTTGCTCTCCGCGGCATTCAGGAGCAGAGAATGTGTTACGAATGCAAAAGCCTCAAAATCAATTCATCCTGTGCTGCAAAATGAAACTCGGCTTGTAGCATCGCAGCCACGGCGGCGCATCCTTTCCCCAGGGGTTTCAAGTAGTTCTTCAAATCTGAAAAAATAAATAAAACCGGCTGCCGAGCTACCAAAAGCAGCATGTTCGGCTGGCTAACAGCCACAACCTTCAACGTGTGAACGACTCTGCATTTTTGACTAAGCGTGTTTCAACGGCCCACAGCTCTGAAGGACCCCTGCGCAGAAGTGACCTGCAGCTACGGCAGCACCTGCATCCAGTCGTCGGACGGCCTGTCGGCGAAATGCATGTGTCCCCTCGGCTGCGAGGGGAAGTACGAGCAGACCGTGTGCGGCAGCGACGGGAAGGACTACCGCAACGAATGCGAGCTCCATCGGCACGCCTGCAAGACGCAGAAGAACGTGAGGGTGCAATACCAAGGCCACTGCGGTGAGACCTCCTCTCAATGTTGGGAGTCAAGCTTGTTGGATGAGCAGCTTTCTTTGCATTGATAGAAGGGAAGCGGAGAGAGGGAGAAACAGGAAGTCCTCCAGTGTTTTCTGTGCTCCCCCCCCCCCCCCCCCACACACACACACACACACACACACTCTCCACTTGCTACCAACACACCTCTGTTAATTCCCATTTTTCATTCATGTTGCTTTGCTTCTCGCGGGCCTTCCTGCAGTGCAAAGTGTTGTTTTCTCTAAGTAAGTCTTCAGAGCGCTCGTTCTCATTGGGCCTAACTTTTTTTTTTTTTTAAAGCTCATCCTAGTTATCATCAGGCGATGATTGCTTTACTCCCGAGCACTTCGCTTTGAGCTCTTTCTCTCTTTGACGCATACATTTTGGTGAGAAGCCAGATGGAATGAAAGAACAGCTTTCGGAACCGAGAACAGGCAGCTTTAGGCTTTATGGCCAAGAACCGATGGATGTGCAGTCCCACCGGCAGACCGCCTTGAGTCGGCCGAAGTGTCCTGATTTGCCCCGTGGTCCAAGGAAGGGCTTATGGTCATTGGGCCAGTTGGCTTTTCTCAATCGTCACATAGCCATTTATATAAGGCCTTGGCAATTTGAAGAATAGCTGCTAGCTGTAGCCCGGTGATTTATCCGTGCTGCTAGTTTTTAGCACCGACTGGCGATTCCTTTTGGAAGCGCCCCTCTTTCTAGGCGAGATGAAAGCGCGGCTCCTGGAAGCTGTTGTTCCCAGTTAATGGAAGGTAACGGCGTTTCTCTCAGATAATGACTGGCTGGCAGGTGAGTCGCCTCATTATGCAGGAGCACCGCATGCAGGACATCCCTGTTTGCTTGCTAGTCTTTTACAAGCCTCAATAGTAAACGGCTGGAGCCCCCACATTGTTGCTCGTTGTTTTGACCGATATGACCAAGTGTGTTCCAGAACAGCGCTTCCCACAAAGAAGGGGAATCCCATTCATTTCTTTGTCTTCCCTTCAGATGCAAGGTCACAACTGAGCTGCTGGGGGGGGTCATCAGTAATATCTGTGGAGGCTCAATGATGGAGAATCGTGTCTCTTCTTCCCATCATTGCTTTCTTGGATTTTCATCCTTTCTTTTGCCATCTCTCAATTAGACAAATAAAAAAAATAAAAAAAGGTTCACCCACGCACCCCACGCTGAGATTCTTTCTGGCCTGAAAGAAAATGTTCATTCTATTGTGCTTTAATTACCGGTGCTCCAACAGGAACTTCAATTTGCTAGGAAGGCCAATGCATTGTTCTCTATTCTTCTTTATTGTCACAGAGGACGGAAACGTGTAGAAATGCTTTTGTTTAAAGACTTTTTTGCAGTCCCGCACTGTATAATTAACAGGAAATGATTATATATATATATGTTAGTTAGTACTTACACCAGTGGAGGCATTCTGCATGTTGTGCTGCACTGCTGTTCCTAATAATGAACGTCTCCACAGACCCGTGCAAAGACAATGAGAACAGTTTGAACATGATGTGCCGGGTGGAGGCCCTCACCCGCCAGCCGCTGCTCTTCGCCCTGCCGGAGTCCTGCCCCCCGACTCATGAGCCTGTGTGTGCCAGCGACGGTCAGACCTACCCCAACGAGTGCGTCATGACCTCGACGGGAATGCAGAAAGGCATCAAGCTCCAGAAGATCCACGCAGGGCGATGCAGAGGGCTGGGTAAGCAGCTTCCTGTGGATGCGTAACAAGTTGTAGGTGAACCGGAGTTATCTGAGTGTGCAATCCGCTGGGTGGCAGAGATAAATGACCGTGAGGTGGCGGGGGCGGGGGGGTTCCGTACTGTATCCATGCCAGCAGGAGCCTCCTCCAGACTGATACGAGCCTGCAGGAGTGTTATCTGTGCTATTAGAGCGGGGGGGGGGGGGGGGGGGGGTTAAGCCTTAGTCAACAAAGAGCTGTCAGCTTTTTATTTTTTTACAGTACGTCCGATAGGCATTGGACGAAATCCAATTTTCTTTCTGCGCTGACAGCGGGAGCCACAGCCGTGTTGGGTTCTGTGCAGACTTTCACCCATTTAGTGAGACTTCTGGACTAAAATGGATTACCGCTGTACTCCCTTTGGTGCAGTCAACAATGGAGGCTGATTCCCACGCCCGTAACGCACCCTGGCTCTGCTGTTTGCCCGTTTGACAGTGTTGAGGGTTTAAAATGGCACAAATCCCAAACGAGCATTGTGAGTTTGTGTTTGCGTGTCAGTCATTGTGTGTGCGAGCGCATCCCCCCCCCATTTTGCACTGTGCCTTTTTCAAAGGGCTAAAAAAAAGCCTTTAATTTGAGACAGAGAGCCATGAAATCATATCCCGAAGCAAATTACAAATTGGTATCTAATGAAAATGGCCATTTCGACTTGCAACCATGACATTGCACATCCTTGTCGCCCTCTCACTCAGATGCAGGAGAAATAGAATTAAGTGTGACATGGCAGGCTTTTATTAAAGGGAAGAGGAGAAGGAATTGAATTGCTGTACAAATTTGATCCACCGATCAGGAATGAAATGAATTCGAAGCCTAGCGAGCATCTCTGAAACCGGCCTGCTTCAAATTGGATTTTCTTTTCACTTCAATGGCAAATTTTGCCTTTTCACATTACCAGTGTTTTTTCTTTCTCCTTAATTTCTGCAATAGACTTCTGCTTAGCGAGTCAAAATGTAATGATTATAATAGTTAAAGTAGGAAAATGTTGAGTGCAACTCCTCCAAGTTATTGGGGAACTTTCTTTCATCAAAGTTGATGCGAGTACAGCAAAGCTGAAGGCGTATTAACCACACTGTCATTAAAAGTTAGATTATTAACCCTTCAAAGCCAAAGTTATCACATTTGATACATTTGGCCTTTCAGCATTTTGAGACTTCTACTTCAGAAGTTTGATTTGTTTTTTCTCCCGAAAAGCTGATGGATACAATCCAACACATGCATCTGCATTTTTTTGACAAATTTGTCAGAAGGTTCAATTAAAGGGGACATATTATGAAAAACTAAATTTCTCCGTGTTTCTACACGACTATTTTCGGTGGGTTTGGGTCATTATCAACGCCAAAACAGCGAAGTAAAGCGTCCAGTAAATCCTGCATAGTTTGCGTAGTTCTGTAATCAAGTACAGAGATGCTGGAAGAAATCTATCTTACTGTGACGTCACAGTACAAAAACGTGCACAAGAAGTGCGTGCACATGCACGCACATTCATTGCAATGAACTTGGTTTTGTTTTCGTTTTCAGATACTTTTCTGACAGAGCTGTTTGAGACAGAAGAGGGACGCTGTCCTGCAGCATCTGTTTGCTACTTTGACCAAAGACTGTCACAGATATTTCACATAAGTGTCTGGGAACTGCGTTAACTTGTGGAGAAAAGAGTCTAATATGTCTCCTTTAAGACCTCATTTTCCCAAAATTTGCATTTTCTGACGATTACTTTATGGTTCGGGCTTTAAAGGGTTAAGACGAAGTCACTTCATAGAGAATGTTTGTCGTATTCTTCCACAACGAGCTGTGGGAATAGATAGATGGACAGAATTGTCTTTAGATTTACCTCACCTTATTATTTGTTTTGCCTTTGTTATTGGACACAATTAAATGTATTCAATTCAAGGTTTTGTTTTCTATTGTTTTGATGCTTAATAAACATGTTTTTATTTCTGGCATCTTGTTAAAGAGTTTTCCATGTAGTCTTGGAAACACCTTCGCCTCTGCTGCTGCAAGAAAAGCTTTTACACGCAGCACCAGTGACACCAGTACACCCCAGCAACTAATTGCTGCGTGCATGAGGACTGAATTAGCCTCCCCCCCCCCCCCCCCACCGAGGTTGGACCAGCGGCGTCACACAGCAGGCAGAGGAATCAGTCCAACCCTGTTGTTCTTTTACGCCTGCTGGGTCTGTCTCTTGCCCTCTCCTCTGCGGTGACGCGTCTGCTGTGGGAACGGCGGTAAAAGGCCGTCATCGGCGTCTAAACGGTGGCGTGAGAAATGAAAGGAGAGGCCCGAAGGCGGAGTCATCGGCGACAAAACGTCTGCAGATGACTTTGACTCTGAGTAAATGACGCCTGATCTGTTTTCCACAGATGACTGTCAGGCGTGTCTCTTCAACGCCGTGTGTCTGGTGGAACAGCTGAGCGCCCGCTGCTCTTGTGATCCCATCGAGTGCGAAGGCACCTACAAGCCCGTGTGCAGCAAGGGGGGCCACACCTACGTCAACGACTGCGTCCGGCGCAAGGCGGAGTGTCTGGCCAAGGCCCACATCCCCACAAAGCACCAAGGGCCCTGTGGTGAGTACTGGAGGATGGGGAGGGGGGGGGGGGCTGGCTCGCTGGTGTCTTCCTGATTTGAATGTATATTCAATGTTTACGTCCTTCTGTCTGTCAGTTTGTTCGGTCAGCACGACATGTGTCTGAAGGGGGGGGGGGGGCGACAAGCGCGTGCCTCCCTTACAAAATACGGTGCCGTCACGTCTCCACTTGGTCAACTCCCATCCATCTTCTCATCCTGCCACGCTTCACCCCCACGTTCACTTTTCATCCATCCGCTCCCTGTCTCGTTCACACGCCTCCCACTTCAGCGGCCTTTTTGTCTGTCTCCTGTGTGTTGCTCTTCTTTTTTTTTCTTGTATAAAAAGAAGCTATTCTTTCTTGTTTCAGTGCCTCAGTCTGTCTGTCTGTCTTTGTCCGCGTGGCCGTCTGCCTGGCTGTCTGACTGCAGGTGGAAAGTGGGGTCACGACCTCATCAGGTGGACTCTGATGGCGAAGCATCCCCCTCTTGCTCCAGAAGGACCTAACAGGAGGGGGTCGTGCACTTCTGTCTTTTTTCCCCTCTCGCTCCTGTCTCTCTGCCCCCCCCCCCTCCCTTGGTTGTACTTATGTAAAGTTGTGATCCTTGAGGTTGGAGGAGGCTTCCCCTCTCCCTGCTCTCTTTGTTTGATTCCCTGTCTGACTCCTGTTCCAGCCTGCCTCACGGCTGCTCCTCTCCCAACTCCTTTTCTTCCTGCATGAAGCAGCGCATGCCAAAGCGCCCAAAAACTCACTTCGAGAAACTTTCCCTCCATCACAGGACTGAAAATGTGCAACTGCTTGATTGAATGGCAAAAAAAAAAAAAAAAAGCTTGTTTGAACATGCCTAAGCAGCAAAAGCTGCTGTCTCGCTGAGCCGGGCTTGGATTCTGGAATCTCTCCTCATCGGTCCATTTTGCCTTGCGTCAGCTTAACGTAAGGGAAGTTGAACCAGAGCTGACTTTGGAACTCAGCCGAGGTCTTTAGGTCTGCTGCAGTTCAGAAGGAAACCACAGCGGTGCCGTGCACACCTTTGTCAGCGGGGCCTCATTAGAAGCTGAGTGTAAAATGAATGCTGTGCCATTCACCACCTGCTCATCCTGCAGCAATAACCATTTACTCAAACACTCACGTGGCCAATCAGGCGCTTAGACATCTCGAATGAAGGAGCTGGGACTCGGACTATGTGAGGGGGTGTGGTTTAGAGACACCTCTTCAAAAACTAGCGGACAAAACTCGCTGACGGCAATTCCCAAATGTGTGCGTCTCAAAATTGGTTTCCTTATTTGCTTTTTATTTCATTATTATTATTATTATTATTGACAGGTTGTCGACAGTCCCCTGTAATAGAGGTTACCGCCCACCCTCGTCAGCGCCGCAGAGCGAGGGCATCTGCGTCCTTGGACACAGACTTTGTGGTTAACGGTGAATTGAATGTATTAATAGCCTCCCCCAGAATTAGAGGTGTTTCTGTCGTTTAGCATCCGTGCCCTGACCACCCGCTGGGCCCGATAAAGCCGGGGTAAACTGCTTACGCTGTTTACTGTTGCCTCGATGAACGGTTATGTTACTTGCCACGTCTCTCCATTCTCCATCCCGTTGTCCATCCCAGCCATCAGCAACTGTTAAATATGTTTCTTTAATGCATTTTTATTGGGATGTGCATATTTAAAAAGAAAGGAGCACAATAAATTTCCCCGCCCTCAACTCGGTTTTAATGAAACATCGAACGTAGGTCCCCACAGAGACCCACCTTTCTTTCTTTCTGCTCATGTCTTGCTTTTCCTCCCAGCGTGTTGTAATAAAGATTAGACACTCCTTTTTTTAACAGCTCTGCTCAAAAGTATTCCCATGCAACCCATGGCTACATGCTGTGCGTGTGTGTGTGTGTGTGTGTTTCTGGCTTCGAACGATCAATATCCCACGCTAATCACCCGGCAGGAACGCAGACTCAGACGCACTGTAGACACTTCCATTGTGTTCTCTCGTGTGACAGTGACTGACAGTGTCAAAAGATGACGGCACGCCGAGCGCAACGTCAGCACGCCACGCACAAAAGGCCCGCGGCTCCAGATGAGGCGCCCGACATGTGAAAAAGAAGCGCTCGATATATTAAGCAACATCATTATACGTGATAAATAATGACACCCCCCCCCCCCCCCCCCCCGCGTTCCTCGTTTCGTTGGATGAGTGGTGCATGGGGTGATCAATTGCCCTGCCGGCTGTCAAACCGAAGGCATTTTTCTGTTCTGACATCATCGTAAATCTCCCTTCGTGTGGCCGATGGCGCCTAATGTCGCCTTGCCGCCACGGAGACTTGTTATGCAAAGAGCCCACGTGTCTGTAACGTTGTGACTGCTGTCCGCCCCAGAAAACAATTTGATTGATATCTAAAGCACTTCATTTGGGAGATGCAGACGCCACGTGGCTTTTATCTGATTAACTTGCACCCGGGCGCGCTCGCAAATCTTTAAGATGTACGAGATCGCACGAGGCCGTGAAGGATTGGCTGGAAGGGAAGGCGAGCATGCTGCGCAGGAGGCGGAGTCAGTCTGCAGGAGTGGATTGGGGGGGGGGGAGAATAGAAGACTCCCGTTACAATGGAGAATCTGTTTGTCATTACGAGGCGAGCGGATGAGACCACACAGCTGCTTAGAATTCCATCAGTTGTCTCCAGTTTATTTTTAACGTTGGCCTTTTTGCCATCATGTTGAATTGCAGGCATCTTGAGAGTCTGAATAAGAAGCAAGAAATAGCTGCGGGTGCTTAATTCACAAGTGTTTATAAAATCCAAACGGAGAGTGTAGATTAAACTGTGGATAAACAAGGAAGTGTTCATGAAGCGCAGGCTGCTGCTGCAGGAATGAGGTGTGATGTAGTATTAAATTAAAATATATATATATAATGGCATCAGCTGCCTTTTTAAATTAATGGCTAAGATAAGACAATGGTGTGAAATGCTGTCTTTTTTTTTGGCCAAACAAAGTTGAGATTAAAATGTTTTAAAATATCACATTCTACCTAATTATTATAAACCGTTCTTTTCCACATTACAATATAAATCATATTTGAACTGTTCTAGTGCAGCTGCGGTCCGCGCTACGACATCACCCTCCCACTTTGTCCAGAATAAAACTAAAATGCACCAAATCCCTGCGATGAACTGGAGACGCTGTCCGGGCAAGGGTGTGCCCCCCCCCCTCCCCCCCTCCCGCCCATAGTCAGCTGGGATAGGCTCCAGCAGACCCGGGTTCGGATAAGCAGCTGAAGACAAGGAATGAATGAGACTTTAAAAAAACAAGTTGGCTTAAAAGGATTCAAATATATATGTCTGATGAGGACATTTAAATAAATAAAAAATACCAGACACCAAATCCTGATGTTTTTGAAGGGTTTTATTTTTTGCCTTATTGCTTTTCAGAGTCATTGCGATGGATTGGTCAATCGCAATGAAGATTTAGCACAAAGATGGTCACAGGAACCAAATTTTAGTCCCCGTACATCAGCCCAGTGCTGAAACCAGGATTTTAATAATACAGTTTTACAGAGGCTCATTAACACACTTTAGATGCATGAAATCGTTAAGCTGCAGGAAAGACAGTGAAAGTGGGCCACACGGCTGCAGTGGCTTCATCAGTAATGATCAGCTTCACTTAGTGGGCTCATCAAACCCATCTGTAACTCAGCTTAATGTGTTTTTCTGAGCCCCTGGATGTTAGGGCCTGCAGCTTTTATGAAAGGATCCGGGCGTAGCGGTGAAAAGAAATCCTCCCTTCGATCATCCATGTTTAAAATGGATTATAAAGAGGAATCATTTTGAAGAATTCCCATCCGTTTTCAGAATAATATCACAACAAGCCTTTAAAGAATCTAGTGATTAAACATCGGAGAGCCAGGCTGTGTGTTCAAGTAATTACTTTTATAATAAAAAATGTTTAATTAAACTTTCTTTGTTCGTCTTATATTATTACTTCTTCCATCCCTGCCCAAAGGGATTTTCTGCAGCCCCGTTCTCGGTCGGGCTGCTCGGCGCATATTCAGCAGCGCTGTGAATCAATAGCAGCTGATGCGAGGTGAGGAGGCGCAGCTCCCCAGAGCCTGTTGATGCACTCGCCTCACGTTTGGTGTTAGTGAAACAGAAAGCAGCGGGTTGCTTCATCACTTCCTCTGCGAGGCAGCAAGATAGGAGTCCCAGAGCAGTGAGCGAGCGAAGGAGGAGGAGGATGGATCTGTGAAACGAAGCCGGCGGTCTGAGAGGAATGAACTGGAGAGCAGGGGAAGAATGAAAGATGTAGTTCTTTATTCACCGCTCTTTTGTCATTTATTGCGTACACGACTGCGTGTGTGTGCGTGATTTCCACGCGAGGCCAAGGGAGTTGCTTGAGATGTGTTGCCTGTCGCTTCCAGAGGTTAACACGAAATCACTCAGCGGCACTGAGTCAGCGCAGAGAGCACTGACAGAGAGCCCTGCAGAGAGCACTGCCAGAGAGCACTGACAGAGCCCTGTAGAGAGCACTGACAGAGAGCCCTACAGAGAGCCCTGCAGAGAGCACTGCCAGAGAGCACTGACAGAGAGCACTGACAGAGAGCACTGACAGAGAGCCCTGCAGAGAGCACAGACAGAGAGCACTGACAGAGAGCACTGACAGAGAGCCCTGCAGAGAGCACTGACAGAGAGCCCTGCAGAGAGCAGTGACAGAGAGCCCTACACAGAGAGCCCTGCAGAAAGCACTGACAGAGAGCCCTACAGAGAGCACTGACAGAGAGCCCTACAGAGAGCCCTACAGAGAGCCCTGACAGAGAGCACTGACAGAGAGCCCTGCAGAGAGCACTGACAGAGAGCACTGACAGAGAGCCCTGACAGAGAGCACTGACAGAGAGCCCTGCAGAGATCAATCACCTTCGGTGTCGCAGCGCCGAGCCGGATATTTGATTTACCATCTCTGCCGGCTGCAGTGGTTCGACTCACAAACAGTCGTGGAGTTTTAGTCTGTAAGTCGGCCTGAGATCCGCTGCGCCGTTTTTTCTAATCAAGTTCATTAGAGGAAGTGGCACGGCAGCAACGGACCGGCGGTCCACTTACTGCAGCCCGCAGGCTGTCGCCGCGCAGAAATGACAGAGAAACACGGGTCACCGGGGGTGTCAAAGGTGACTCGAGGCGATGCTGCCGGGCTGTGACGAGCCATTCAGTTTATTTCTTATTCTAAATTTCTTATTGAACGCCCTGTCTCCTCGGAGCCCTTCCTCTTTGCGTAGCTCCATTTTTTGATTGAAAAAAGAAGCAATAAATGTTGAGCTCTGTCATTTCATTTTCACTTTTCTTTTGTGCGTCAGTCTGAGAAATCCTAAATATCATTTTAAAACTTCCCCTGTTCTCTTCAAAGGCGAACGGCTTGTTTTTCCATTTGGCAAATCATGTTGACACGCTACGTCAGTTCCGATTCTAAAGCCCCCCCTTCTGCCTGTGGTAAGTATTCAGCAGCAGACAGGCGCAGCCCGCGGGCATGCCTTTTGCTATATGCTAATATAGCCTTCTTTCTCCCTCGACTAATGTAATACATAACTGGTGCTAATGCTAAGGGAGCCGAAGGGAGTCGTATAAAAGCCCCACAGGTGAGGGAGCGCGGAAGGCGGGGCTTCCTTTGCATTCGCTGCACTTCATTGGATGCCTGTGTTGCTGATTCATTCTGCCAGTTGGCTACAGCAAAGCAGCACCTGGATTACACTGATTCGCCGTCCCGCAGAAGACGGGAAACGATTTGGATTTGCACATGAGCCCAAGGGGAAAAGTCCAATTAGCATATGCATCAGCTGAGGAGAAATGGGGGGGGGGGCTCCAACCGAAATAATCTCCCAGTATTTCGCCAGCACGTTACTGCGGTTACCAGCCGCAGAGGTGTTATTAAGCTTTACAAGTTCCTCCTTGTTACTACAGCTGACGGATAACGCTGCTCAGTGGCCAGTCATTATCCTTCAGGCAGGAAGGTAAGCCGACAGCAGGGCGCGTGCCCGACATAACCTGGCCTACAAGCCCTGAAGTAGGGCTGCGCCATTAAAACGCCTCACGCTGATTAGAATAGAAGTTAGGCGGCAGATGATGTTCCCTTTCATCTGTCAAGCTATTTTTTTTTTTAAGTATAAATAGCGTCTTTATTTTTTCTTCTTTCTTTTCAAAGCCAAGGCTTTGGATTATTCTGGATCGGTCTGACAGAAACAGTGACACGTGCAGGAGAAATGCATTTAAGTGTCTGGGAGAACACCAGAAAGCGCAAGGCGGCTGAAATGGGCCTGTGAACAATATCCCATCCCCTCAGTAGTGACAGGTTGCCATTTCAAAGCCGCCATCCAAGAGACACAAAAAGACAGCTTCACTTTTTAACTGTGTTATGAAGATTTTTTTTTTTTCCTCTGAACCCTCTCTAGTTAATAAATCAGGAAGAAACTTTTATTCCCCCTAGAGGTAAAGGATGATAAAAAAAAAAAAAAGTTTTGGAAATGAAATTGTTTAATCTTTTTTTTTAATGTGTGAAACAAAGAGAATGTGAGACCCAAGCGTTATCGAAGACTGCAGTCGTCCTCGAGCGCTCGTCCTTGAGAGGCGAGCTGCGACCTTTCGTGGCGGCCAAGGTTGGACAGTTAAGCCGGAATCACAAGCTTTTTCCACTGTCACACGGGCCGGGCGGCTAAAAGCGATCATGGGGGGGGGGGGGGGGTCATTGTTTTTGAAGGCGTGACCAAATTAAGCAGCATTGAAAGTCCTTGCATCTTCATGCGGCACCTTCAAGGAGCTTGGCTTCCAAATACAGGAATTAATTGCTGTGTCCCACCTTTCTACATTAAATCCGTCTCTTCCCAGCCAAATTGGGAAATCCGGACAATTTTGTGCAGCTCGAGCCAGAATGTGGAAGGAGGAGCGTTTATTCTCGTGCCTGTGCCTCTGTCAAGAAGGTTCGCAGATTGGTCTGAAGATGTTCAGTTAAAATTCGTCCTTTCTCACACAGCCCCTCCTTGATCAGAGTGAATGAAGCTAATTGCCCCATCTGTCTTATCAGCTGATAATTTACTCCATTAGGGCAACGGGTAAAGGCACGACAAAGCACTTATGAGATGATACAATAAATGAATTATGGGGCTCCAAGCGCAGCCAAATTACCCCCCGGGATGCCGTCTAATCCTGTAATGGTCACAATAATGATAAAGCCATGGGCGTTGTCATTACAAGAGCCCCCCCCCCCCCCCCATCACACACACACACACACACACACACATACATCTGCTTCTCTAACAGAAGATGGAAGGAGTTTTGTGTGCCGTTGCGCCTCTTTCGGTTGCAACCTGGGCCTCGCTCTAATTTGATTGCTCAGCCTGCTTTTGCCTTTAATCTTCAAACACTCGGCTGAGTGAGCCGTCACTCATGCATGAAGCTTCCAAATGAAAATCACCACCGAGTCAGTGCGTGTTCTTAGTACTGGAGTACACACCATGCAAACTCAAGAAGCCCCCCCCCCCTCCTAAAGCTATCGATCCCTTTGAAGGGGTAACATTGAATGAATCGCCTGAAAGTAAAAGGCTATGCGATTCATACGCTGTTTCATGCCTACTGTGCTACAAGGCCATGTTTTTATCACCTCACGCCGCCGGATTCGGCAGATCAGGATATATCAGTGTCGGCACAAAGGCAAGGAAATGACATCGGAAGCTGAGGAAGCAGAGGTGTCACAGGAATACGCAGGGCTCTAATGCATATTCCATCATATCTCGTTTGATCACAAAACCTCTTCTAACATTAAGCCTGCAGTTCCTGTCTTGCTATGTGCTAACGTACCTCCCTGTCCCCCATGCGCTCTCCAGCACCAGACCTCTCTCCAACCTCTACTTGATATTCTTCCGGCTTCCCATCCGACCCTTGCAGTGCCTCCCCCTCTAACTTTTCTCTCCGTTTCTTTGGTGCTCGGTCTTCAGATCTCAGCATACCGAGTCCGTGTTTGGATAAACTGTGTGATCACGGGGCAGAGTGCGTCGTCAAGAATGACGAGCCGGTGTGCGAGTGCCCCGAGGCCTGCCCGCAGTCGTCCGACCCGGTGTGCGGCTCTGATGGACACAGCTACGGCAGCCCCTGTGAGATGCGGGCCATGGGCTGCGCCCTGCAGAGGACCATTCACATCCAGCACAAAGGACCGTGTGGTGAGTACTGCACATTTATACATGATACAAAACACTCCTGAATCATCGGGGGAAGGTAGGGAATCGGTTCTAATTCATGTAACTATAATCTGCAAATGCTAACAATTAGCATGTGGAGTTGCAGTTGTGGCGAACTCTGGGCTTCCCATTTCAAGTCAACACATTACTCAATGCAAGCTCAGGCTCCTCCGTGGTTTCCCTAATCCCTCGTCCCTCATATCTTTGATCTTCTTCAGTCCTCCAACACCAACGCCAATTTGCCTCTCGTGACCTTTCAGTGAAGATGCACTTTAATCCACACGAAAGAGAACGCCGGGCATACTCGTCCGTAATTGGGTACGCGCATCTCTTGGCTTTGTCTTGGCAGTGTCAGAAGTAGCGGCTAGTCATTAGTGCACCAGCGGCAGCAGAGCTGAGTGTTGCGGACTGGAGCGAGGGGACCCCAGGGAACAGAGGACGGAGACGGGGTGAACGCTGAATTTGTATTTTACTGAGGCTCGTCAGAAAGCTCAATGTCCTGGAGCTGTACACAGGATAGCGGGTCGGCTGGAGCCCAACGAAAATAACTGGGTAACAAAAAGACACAGCCGAGAAGGAAAAATCAAAAAGCCAGCTCTAATACAAATCGCTCACAACAAAAGGAAAATGCTGCGGTCGGCAAGGCGAGGCGAGACACAGGGACGGGGAGCGGCAGAAAGACGTGATCCAAAGAACAGTCCGACAGGGGAGAGCGGGCGGAGCAGGGTTTATGATGGCTGGTGGTAATCTGCCTCAATCCGCCTCGGGTGTGTCCGGGGTGACCGCAGCCAATCCGCACGCCGCAGGTCCTGGAGTGAGAGGCAGACACAGGTGTGCGTAATAAGGCAAATCATGAAGTGCAGCAACATGACCCTCACAGCTGAGGGTGGTAAAAAAAAAACTCATTTCAGATCCCTATGCAAGCACACAGGCCACCAGGACACCAGTTTTACAGTTTGGAAAGCCCACTCAGTGAGCCCACTCAGTGAGCACTATTAGTGGCGTAATGCCGTCTTGGAAGGCTCATTTTCCCATGAACTCTAATTGGTGATTGAGGACTCTTCCTTGTCTTTATCCAGCTGTTCTCTTCTCGCTCACGCTGAGCAAAGTCTAGTGGGTGATTAGTCCCGTGGCCCGATCCCCTTCAGCTCGCTCACTTTCACACGATAGGTCTTTTTGAAGAGCCTAACGGAGAAAGTGAGTTGGCCTCTGTGGCGCCGCATTGGCTGATGAGCCGAGCAGTCGGCTGAATGATCGATGTAAGTGAATTCATCTCAGCTTGAATGGAATTGTTCTCCACTCCTAAACATTCAAGCTATTCGGCGTTGACTTTATTTCTACCCGCTCTGGTCATTTTGTAGTAAAATGAGGTGCCTTTTAAGGTCCTTTCTGTGCCCACGTCTGTCATCTTTCCCTCTCGGCCTTCTCTGAAATTCAAGCCAGTGCATCAGGATGTGTGCCAACAGGAAATGGAGTGAGAGGAGTGTTTGTTCAGTGGGGCAGCCGGGCTGACTCAATTTCGTGCGCCTCATCACAGGTAGACGCGAGTATTTCGGACTGCGGTCCCTCCGCGGTAATGAATAGTCTGTATTTTAAAGAGCATGCGGCAGAGTGTGTGTGTGTGTGGGGGGGGGGGGCTATGTGTAATCCAGCACTATGGACGGTTCTTGGCTCCCAGAGGAACAGGCTTGCGTCAGCGCAAAGGTGCCATGAAAACGCTGAGGCACTGGTTTGCCAGGCTGGAGCCCGGCGAGCAGTGATGGAGATGATAAGGGCGGTTATTTCTGGGCTGTTTGCACAGCTTTACTGGACTTTATTCAGCACCGTAACGAGTGACTGATTTAAGCCATTATCTCACCTAATTATCACGGGCTGTGCAAACCACTAATACGCTATGAATGTTTATGGGGCAGAAGGAAACAGCGAGGAGGAGGAGGACAACCTATGATGCTTTCAGCTCTAGGAATGAGAGATGTAAGGCAGAGAAGAGTAATACTAACATTTTATGTGAAAGCCTTATATCACAAAGGACTATAAGAGGTTTTTTTCTTTTTCTTTTTTGCACACAACAAATGAAACAGTCAGTCAAATAAAAGAAACATTTACACAAATTTCTTTTTTTTAATCATATTTGTACCATATTTTCAACTTTTCATTCTGCAATTTTATTTGAGACTTCTGTCTTTTCATGCATGATTCCTTTTGACATAATGTACCGTAGCATGCAAGCCGTCAAACCATGCATGTCTGGCTAACTTTGCGTGCCAGCATGTGTGGGTCACTGCAGATTGCAAAGTAGTGGTTATCTACGCGGCTCATGCAACCTGATAGCAATTTGTTGTTTTTCCTCTGCCTGCATTTGAGAGGTATCCGACCTTGTAAGGTAGGCTGCGGGGGGGGGGGGGGGGGGTTAATAGACTCCCCAGCTGGATATCAGTAGCCTCGGAGAAAGAGACTCATCCACACAGCTTTACCCAAACAGAGGGAGAGCGGCGCCACCGGACTCAATTGAGAAACGGAAGTAACAAATTCACTCCCACAGGTGTTTGAAATGACAGTCAGGCGAGTAAGAAATATCGATCAGCTCAAAAAGGATGACGGCGAGAGAGTCTGAAAAGAGGAAGGCAGATGGAGGAAGTAGGGGGCAGAGTTATCAAAGTCGCGCCTGGGTAACAATGACAGGAGGGGGGGGTGTTATCACCAGGGCATATTCACAGGCCTTTAAAACACAAACCGTCCGACTTCTGTCTGCTTAATCTACTGGTAATACTCGTCATCGTCATTACCCTCGTTTTCATCCAGGGGCATTTGAGGGGGTAGTAGTAGGCAGAGGAGAGACACAGCAGGAAAGACGGAACAAGCACTGGATATACTGCATCTAATCCTAACCCAGGAGGAGCCATGGCTAATGGCTAATGAAGGTTGGTCATGTGACGCCTTCATGTTATTGCATTTTTCTCATTAAAGATGTATAAATTCAGGACCCCAGTCTGGTGTATATATCATCCCAACCCTTTTTATTTATTTTCTTGTGCATGTCGTGCTGGGATTATAATGAATGTGGCACCGATATCAGGCTAATTCCACTAATCTGGGAGCCGCTGCTGGATTTAAAATCCAAATGTCACTATGCTTATCCCCACAAGCCCAAAACATGTCCAAAACCTGCCAGTCATGTTTAGTGCCGATTTTGAGGCTCCATCAGCCTCAATCAGGTGGATACCTGTGTTCTCCTGCTTAACGTTCCGCTGTGTTTTCTGAGACTGCAGCGGTTCGTACATTGTGGACATGAAAACCTATTTGGATGACAAAGGTGCAAATGCTAAACACTAGCCGACAGATGTGTCACCTTGAAATCAGAACTTTCCAAGTTGTCTCCCTTCAGAAGGATGAATTGATTGTTTCTTCCTCTAAATTCAAAATTAGTAGTGATAACCTTTTTGGAGGCATGCCGTTAGCGGCGATAGCGGCAGCTCTCCCTCGTCTCCTGCCTTTGAAGCTCCTCTTTTTTATCTGGATGCTTGTGATGCATGTTGTCTGGAGGATCAGGCAGCGTGGAGGGGCAGGTGCGAGGGGCAGGAGCTGATAAATAAGCGAGGCTGCTATCAGGACACAGGGCCAGATAAAGGACAACACTCATCGCTGCCACTTCCTGATTTATAACCCTTGCAGGGAGCGACGGCGACCCCCATTTCACTTCCACTTACTGTGTATTTCATATCTGTTCATTTTATTTCGTCCTAGAAGAAGAAGAAGAAGAAAGCTTTTTGAAACATTCCACAGCCTAAAAAGCTTAGCATCAGCTGGTTGTTTATAATACATTACTATTTAATATTAAATTACCTGATTTGAGCTACAAAAGTAGCTTGGTTCTGCTAATATACATCAAAGTATTGCTCCAAAACCAAGGGCATGAATATGCAGCGATGACTGCTCTGAATCTTTGAGAAAGGCCTTCCACAGGATTGCAGGGACGTTCTCCCTTTAGCGAGGTCTGCCGCTGATGCCGAGGCCCGGCGCTCACCCGGCGGTCCAATTAATCCCATAAGTGTCTGATGGCTCTGCATGGGGCCCACACGGCTCCCCCACACCGATCGCAGGCAACCTTCTCTCTCGGCCCGCCTTTCTTGCATGGAGGCATAATCATGTTAAATGGGAAAGTGTCACCACAACGCTGGAGACGCGTCATTGTATTAAGCACCAGATTAATGCTCGAATGCTTGCTGCACCATAAAGCTTTTTTTTTTTTCTCTCTCTCTCAGGGGCCCCAGCCATGATCTACAGCGCCAGGCTAAATTTAAGTCTTTAAAGCCCGCACCATGAAGTAATCGTCAACACTCTAATTTTTGGAAAATAAGGTCTTCATGGAACCTTCAGAAAAATTTGTCCAAAAAACAACAACAACAAAACCTACATTTTTATATAAGTGCTCTAATTTATGTATCTTTTGCAAAATCAGGAATTTCTTCATGGCAACTGCAGATGCAAGTGTTGTTGGCTTGTATCTATCAGCGTTTTTGGGGGGGAATTCTCAAAATCCAGAAATATGTATCAAATATGATACGTTTGGCTATACAGGGTTAACGCTGGTTTTAGTTTTTAATTTTTATTCCATTGTTTATACCTTTTTTCAGATCAAGTGAGAGGAAGCAAGGAAGGGGGATAACGGCGTTGCTCAGACGCCCAGATGTTCAGACATTTCAGGCCGGTGGCCGTGCAACTCTCTCTATCAAGTCGCGGTCTTGGCAAAGAGTGTAGCTAAACCCCGGCCAGACATCGATGAAGATGACTGGTTTTCTGAAGCCTTTCATAAAGCTCAGCCCTGAGAACGGTAGAGAACAGTTCCTTGCTGGTGAAGCTCCAGAAATACCGTAAGAGCGTGTTCTCAGGTCTAGCCAGAAGCTGGAACAAGTAGAAAGAATGAGAAAAACCACCATAACGTCCCGTTTTCATGCATCCGTCAAACAAGCAGGAAGCTCTTCAAAATAAAAGCGGCATAAAGGAAATTACGACGATACAAACTGATAATACAGGAAGTGTTAAACATAAAACACAGACCTCAATAAGAGTCCAGTGTCCACTCTTTGATCCCAGACCTACATGCACCAGCCTGCAGCCCAGCTTTCCCAATTTTTTACACCAGTCAATCGGCTCATAATGGAAACTCGGCATGTCGTTTATCATCATGATCGACCAAACAGCGTTTATGAACCAGATTTTTGAACAAAAGGGAGCAGGTTTTAAATATTTCTCACATCGCCGCACAATGTCACACTTGCCGTTTAAGACTAATGATTTGCCCCGGACTCATATCCCTGCAGAATGACCCGGAGAGAGGATTGAACGAGCTCGAGGATGGAGAACCGTACTCATTTCCCGAGAGTATGGTCGGCTATTTTTAACATGGAAAAATATATATATTTCCCATATATGGTTAATCATCACAGCATGACAGCGTGGCAAATCACTCTGAACTAATGATTTGAAGAATCATTTGTCTGAACATAGGGCTGTCTGAACATAAAGCGGCCCCCGATAGGAAGATTCGGCGAATGAAAGAATCTAATAGAGTAATAAACAGATTAATAATGTGGAAGGTTCCAGCTTCGTCTCTCAATTAGCACTAAATCAGTGGTGGTTATCCGCCTGCCCCTAATTGAATGTGATAGCGAGCGGCGCTAATGCAAATCCTCCAGGTGTAATTGGTGTCGGTCGACGTGGTGCGTCTACTGCCTGGTCCCGTGTTGCATCGGTCTGCACCATAAACACGCACGAAGAAACTTCCGGAGGCCGGCTAGTCCTCCTTGAGAAGAGGACTAAATACTGCACGGAATAAACAGGCTGGGAAGCTGTCTGAGCGTTTTGGGTAACTCCAGGCGGTCCTTTGGGGCGTAGATATGCATGTCTGCCAGGAAGGTAGTTTATTTATAAGGCACACATGAAAGATCTGATGAAGTGATTAATAAAGGAAACAGAGTGCGCTCCTTGGTGAATGTAAAAAGGAGTGCTGGCTTCAGACGCCGCCACAGAGATAGTCTGGCTGGAACCAGGTGTGGGAATTGGGAGTCCTTCGTGTTTGCTGATTCGTTGTAGTGTCAAACGCCAGCCAAGCTGCCGAGTGGCGTCTCCTCGGGGCGAGCTTCAGCTCTGACCACTCTGACCCTTTCTGACGCTCTTTGTGTTTAGTTATTTCCTGTCAGGTCTAGGAAGACTGGTTTAGGGCACTTTCCGCCTCCCTTCAGCTTTTCCGACGTTCCCTAGCAGATCTGTGGCTCAATAGATTTCTATCCCCGGGGAGTGTTTTTGGATTTCGTGGCTTGGCTTTATTTTAGCTATCACATGTCTGTGAACCTTTAGAGCCTTTGTACAGACACATTTGAGCCTTTGATAAGCAGTTCGATTCAATCAACTGAATGTGCTTTAAATGGAGGGACGTTTACGTCTATTCTGCGCTCAGTCTGGGACCTTTGCACCTCTGACCCGCTTCAGTCTGTGCTGCTGCACTGCGTTCCTAATAACTGCAGCAGCTCTCAGCAGCACAGACGGCAAGGCTCTCAAGTTAAGTGTGAGTGGTGTTTTGCCATTCGTGTGGCCTCCGCAATGAGCTGGCGACTCATCTGGGGTGTATCCTTTCACCCACAGCAAGCTGGGATAGGCTCCAGCATACCCGTGACCCGCAAGGCGGATAAGCGGATGTACAAAATAATGGATGGATGTAATCAAGTGAAAACTGATTCTTCTGCAACTTTCCAGAATTTTGCATTTGTGCATTTACAAAATAATTATGAACAATCCCCTTTATTGACTTTAAGTCCACCGCACATCAAGGGACCGGCGTTATGTCCTTTACTCTTAGCCTTTCTCTCCTTCTTTGTGTCCCACTAGATGAGACCTGCGCCAACTGCTCCTTCGGGGCAATCTGCGACGCCCAGAGCGGCCAGTGTGTTTGCGCGGCGGAGTGCGTGGACTCTCGCCAGCCCGTGTGTGGCAGTGATGGCACCACCTACAGCAGCGAGTGCGAGCTCCACGTGCGAGCCTGCAAGGAACAGATGGACCTCCACGTGGTCACACAAGGAGGGTGCAGTAAGTGATGCGTGCATTTACGCAGCATGTTCTCGATGCTTTACATGTGTCACGCTGATTATTGCTGAATCCTTACAGTGAGTGGAAGAACTGAGATAAACTCTAAGCTAAGTGTGGGTATAAAAATACAAGTAGAGCAAGCCTTGCGTAGCTTCAGGCAGGAAGTTCATATATTCAAATATTTAAATCCATTTGTAGGAAATTCAAATGGGAAATGACTTAAGGAGCGTGTGCATGTCGGGTATGAACCTAAGCCTTTGGCGTTGATCTTTCTTTGGCTCTGACCCGTCCCTCTGCTGTCTGTTCATTCAGAAACATGTGGCGGCACCGTTTGTGCCTGGGGGGCCCGGTGCGTCCAGAATAAGTGCGAGTGCCCGCAGTGCTCAGGCGAGGCCTTCTCTGCAGTGTGCGGCAGCGATGGCACCACCTACAACAACGAGTGTGAACTCCGCATGTCCTCCTGCATGCAAAAGAGGACCATTGACCCGGTTAAGCCTGGCAGCTGCGACGAAGGTAGGAAAGGTGCTTTGAATCGGGGTAATGATCTGCATCAGCTGACCTGCGGAGCACCTTTCATTTGTATATGGATTCTCATCGTGATTGATTTGCCGCCGGCGGCAGCAGGTTAACGAAGCAAAAGATGAAGCCAAAGTCATCAGCTAAGCCGGGGGCCGAGAGCACTAGTGCCCTCTGGGTGATGAAGTTCGGTGGAATATTGAAGACACAGTCTTTTCATCACGTTGTATTCATTTATCAGTCCAGCCGTTTCTTCAGCTACCCTTCATTTTCAAATAACTGCCAGGTTCCGTTGGAGCATTTTATATTCCTCAACTGCAGGTTTATGTTAGAGACCTCTCTGCTTTTCATTTTCCAAAAGGTTATTAGCCAAGGAGCTCATGATGTATTGTCCATCCATCCGTCCATCCATCCATCCATCCGTCCTGTTGATTTAAATTGGCGGCGTCATATCACTGTTCGCGAAAGCATCCAGTGGACAATGCAAAGCACTTCCTGTCCTCTCAGGCAGCTTTTATTCTGAAAGTTAGCCTTTCTAGCATATTAGCTTCAACACCTGATGAAGAGTAATGAAGTTTAAGTGGTTGGATTATGCTACTAATGGAGTATTTACCAAGCACAGTGGTGGCTGTGCATCAATGGATGATATGGAATGGCCGTCATTTTGCCACAGCTATTAAATGCATACCCTTGAGAATGCAGAGTATACATTTTATCAAGCCCACTTATCCATTCAGGCTCTTAAATGTGTGCCGGACGGCCGTTACATGAGCATCGCTGCCTGAGGCTCTGGATGAGCTCTAATGAGCTCTAATTCACCGTGCAAATCATTTCGCGATCAGCACTAGCTGTCCGAGGCAAGACAGCCCAGTCCCTTGCCCGGTCCTGGTGATGGCACCCACGGTGCTGCCCCCCCCTACCCTCAGATGTTGGCTCCTGATGGGGAACAGCCATCATCTGAGAGACCACACCAGCCATGCAGCAGGGAGAGGAGGGCAGACCAAACAAGCACGAGAGGAAGAATCCTCTTCCGTTCTGATTGGTAGCCGGGGGTGATTCCTTCTATTATTTCTCTTTTGTCGTTTCTCCCTCTCCTCCATTGTCGATCGTGTCACCCTGGGCCTGAGGGGGGGGGGGGGGGGGGTCATTCTGCTGAAGCTTCTCGTGGTCGATTTAACATCGTGCCACTGACCTTCTTTGTATGTGGAGCATGAACAAATGAGCATGAAGATTCAGACTCGCTGTCGCCACACACACACACACACACACACCCACACACACCCCCACACACACACACACGCACACTCTCTGTCACCCATCTATTGGTTGCTTGCTATCAGGCAGAAAAGCCATCTTCCTCCTCCCGATGGCTGTTGGGTTACTTGCGCAGCATCACGGATTAGTTTTCCTCTCCTGTTCTGTCTCCCAGCATCCTTTCTTTCATCAGTTACTCATTTTGATTCAGAGAAAACCATCAGCCTCACACAATAGAATAGTCCCCCTCCCCCCCCCCCCCCCACTCCCGCTCGCTCTCTTACATCCCACCCACTCATTTCTCTCTCCATATTACATTCTTCTCCATCAAAATTGTGCGTCTCAACAAAAAGGGGACTAATGCTGCCACAGACATGGGTGGAGATGTTTTCTTCTTCAATCAATACATTTCACCCCGGGGGGGGGCACCACTAGTTCTGTCCCTTCTCCCTTGGATCTGACCCAGACGCGCCGCAGGAGGTCTGGCGTCATTTTGAAATGATCAGAAATAGGTTTGTTTTTCTCCTGTTGGAACACCTGCGTTTGGCTGTCACGTCTCTGTACCCCCCCCCCCTCCATGTAGATGGCTGGGTGTTGGTTTGAGCTGAGATCAGAGCGTGCAGACAGGCAGCCTCTATACTTCACATCTAAGATAAGCTGCAGAGGAAGGGGACACAGGATTTATTTGCTTACGCAGATCTGACTTAAAAACTCCGAGCATAAAAATGACAGCATCCCCCCCGCTGGCCACACAGGGACATGCATCACCTGTTTCATTACACTCTTGGGGAGGCCTGGCCTCAGCTCCCCCTCTTCACCTGCAGGGGTCCAGACCCCCCCCCCCCCATTTTTTATTGAATATACATTTAATTAATAAACACGAATGTGAGTGCGGGATCGCAGCAACACATAATCAACAGCCACCCCCCCCTTTTTTTCACAGAAGTTTATTTGTCCTGTTTTATGCCCATCCTTTAAGGGAGGGTGTGAAATGGTTTGACTCATGGAGTGCAAATTGCTCCACGCCATTTTTCTTATTTATCCTCACGTCTGAATCTCGTGACGACTCGTTATTCGTTTTCGAGTGACAGATGTCGAAGCACACAAGGCTTATGATACGAGAGGCATCATAACAGAAGAGCAACCACTGTTGTTGGCCGTCACGCGCATTCCCTCCTCCCTGTCTTCTTTTATTCGCCCTTAACCTCGTCTTTTCTTCGCCCTCCTTTAATGCACGCTTGTAGCCTTTTCCTCTATGGTCAAAATCAGTTCCTGTGGAATCCTTTCCCTTTGTTTGGTTCCGCCTGTGTCTTCCTGGGACATCACTCGTGCACCTTTCTTCTTCGTCCTGCTGGATCCTGTCGCCTTAATGGCGCTCCCTTGGCTAAGTAGACTCCGTTTTCTGACATGATTGAGTAAAAAGGAGACGGGCGGGTGTCGCAGAGAGAATAGCTGATGCAGCCGAGCTGGAGATGTATTCATTGAAAGGTTCATAGGAAGCACGGGTGCTGGGCACATCAGAGAGCAGCAGCTAATTAGGACCCCCCCCTCCTCCTCTTCCCTCCCCTTTTATTTATTCTATTCTCCATTCTTTTATTTATTATTGATCTTGTAAGCGGGCCTGAGCGGATTATGGATTGGCTGCTCTTGCCGTTCCCATGATGCATTATGTCTCGCTGAGCTGGTGCACCCTGCGCAGATACCGGCAGTCTGCCACCTGTGATCCAGCCCTCATTATTTATCTGTTCTGGGACCAGTTAACTTAAGCAGAAACACTTCTCTTACCTGATGCGTCCAGCCGTTCAGCTGAGGGGGGAGCTTTTAGCTGAACTGCATTTTATTTTTGAATAACTCATTTGTTTGAAACGAACTTCCTGCCAGCCCACAGCCCTCTCTCTCTCTCTCTCTGACTGCTTTCATTTCCTGCCCCCCCCCCCCCCCGGGACTTCTGCTGAGGGTGAAATTTGTAACATCAAACGCAGGATCCTCCCCCACTCTTTGCTGGCTTTCTGCAACCCTCCCCCCCCCTCCCTCCGATTTGTTTTTCATAAATTAATTTCCAAACTGTTTTGCTGGAAACTTTTTTCTCCCCCCTCCATATGCGCCTATAAAACGTTCTCGTACTTTCCGCTTTATTTTGCATCACCGTCGACTTTTAGCTGCTGTCGGGTTTTTCTGCTTTTAAGATCCGACCAGCGTTGTGTGATTTTCTTGTTTGTTGTTCATCGAGCTGCTTACATTTTTATTTATTTTATTTCTTTAGCTGTAAAGATCCTTTGAGTGTTTTGAACAGGGCTCTATAGATGATTGAATATTATTTATTTTTAAGCCCACACGGGACATGAAGTCGGCCTAAACAGCTCGGCGACACATTGTGCTTCAGAGAAGGTCACTTTTAAAAACTCACAGTTAAAGAGTTGCAGACTCATTTTTATTTTATATTTTACCGAAGCATTTAAAGTGTGTATGGTTGGTAAATTCTCATAGAGTGCGTGTCACAGTCAGAGGCAAGAGTGAATCAAATCAGATTTAAATGAAATGAAAAGAATGACCCCCCCCCCACCATCAGTGCAAGGACGTTGTGTGTACCGTTTTTTTTTGACAATCTCTTGTGCTCGCTTCAGTCGCCCCTTCCCTCGTACAATCAGCAGTGCCTTTGATTTCCTTCCCCACCAGCAGTTTGTGGGAAATAATTATCCCCGATTCAGTTAAAGTAGGATGCCGTTTCTACCTGATTCACTGACAGTGGTTTGTGTTTCTTATTTGTGCTGTTCTCCATTTCTGCTGTGTCGTCATACAGACTGCGGCTCGGGGGGGTCAGGTTCGGGCATCGAGAGCTGCGAGCAAGACCGCTGTCGCATGTTTGGAGGCTCGTGGGATGAAGACGCAGAGGACGAGCGCTGTATCTGTGACTTCTCTTGTCAAAGTGTACCTCGCCTTGCGGTACGTGCCTTCAGAACACTCCTAAAAAGAGTGAATGGAAAGCCCCTCGACAGCAGGCACGTTGTTGGGGTGTTTAACAAGCTTTTTTCCCCCGTTATTAGCGCTGACTTTAGCGTTTTTCGACGGCCAGAACGGATGCATTTTTTTCCAGTTATTTTATAAGGGAAACATTTGAATGATTTGAGTTACGAGCTCGGTCCTGGAACGAATTATACTCGTATGTCAAGGTATTAATGTACTGCATCAACGTTTAAAAAAAAAACAATATGGAGATAAACTTAGAAGTAAACACACATCACTTGTTTTTGAATCCATGCATTCTGTCCTCATGGTTATTATAGGCCTGTGGGTGTTCTAGCTCAGCATCATTTTATATACTCATCAACAATCAGTCTCCATCCTCGCCACTTTACTGAGTCGATGCTAATGAACGTGTGAAATGAACGGCATATGGACGGCCAGCCACGTGATAACAGCTGGCCGATGTGACAGCTCGCACTGTCGAAGTGAAGACAGCTGGGCCGCATCAATCGCAGGTGAGCAAACAGGCAGGTGGAGGCTGCCAGGCGTGACCCATTCCAGTGCCACACAGGGCCCGCCTCACATAGACGTGCTATTAGGGAGCAGGAACGAGCGAGTGGAGGTGGTCGCAGCAGACACGGTGTAATGCCCCGCCCCCTGTGACTCTCGTCTAGGTTTGCGGATCAGACGGGGAAAACTATAGCAACGAGTGCCAGCTGAAGAAGGCCAGATGTGCGAAACGAGAGCACTTGTTGATTCAGAATCTGGGACCCTGCGCAGGTCGGTACACCATCGGCCGCATCACGCCACTCAGCGTTAATGCCGCCGCCGCAGCAGCAGCATCCTCACCGAGGCTCATTGTCATTGGCATCCCATTTCACCGCTCATTTCCATCCATTGATGGCTGTAGTTCAAGTCCGTCGATAAGCAGATGAGACGAAGCGGGGGGGTTAAGTATGCATGATTGTGTCGTTTGATGGTGGAAGGTTAACTCAGCGCACTTTGCAGCGATGCCTCGGGGCCTCCGTGGATGACGACGCTGCAGAATCTCCCTTCTGGGTAATGACTTGAGAGGATTGAGGATCCACTTTTCCTGTCCAGACAATTCCTTTTTTTTTTTACTTTAAATGAAAACCCTCTGATGAAAGCTGTAATTTATCAGCCCAAAAATGTGTCCCAACATTAAGAGGCAAAGGCGAGCCGCCTTCCTCACCACGGCCATGTAAAAAGAAGAGCTGATGCAAGCATTGATGGGGGGGGTTGAGTGATCGTTTCGGCCTTTTTGATTCTCCCGGGGTTGAAAGTAAAGAGGCAGATGAGAGAAGAGTTTTCACGCTCGTCCCTGCAGATTCTTCTTCCTAAGCCGGCCTCCTTGGGCACCGACTGTCACGCTTTTCTACCAGCCATGGATAATCAATCCTTTTTTTAAGGGCACCCGAGCTCTGGGCTCTCCTCTCCTATTAGCGGAAGAGCTGGGGGGATTTCTCTGCCCTCTGCATTAGCAGTGGAAGGAGAAACTTCATTTGACCTCCGCAAACTTATCAAAACATGGCAGCTCTACCGGGGACTGAAGGCAAGCTCATTCTTATTTGGACAAAACTTGGCCTCTTTTGCATCAAGTGTCAACAGCATCATCACTGCATCATTTTGGCTGTCTCCAAATTCAAATCTGGGTCAGGGGTTTCATTAAAAGTCGAACAAAATGCACATTGCACAGACAGACAGTCGGCATCACGCAGAGGGGGGGAAGCGCTGCAGCAGACCATGAAGATGTGGGGCTAGTATTGCACATCACAGCGAGCTGCATTGTGCTGCCCAATCGCCACCGAAGAGGGGAGGGGGGGGGACCCTCGAAGGGTGGAAGAACATCTGAAATTAAAAGTTATCCTTGTCCTAATAGGCTCGGCGCAGAAAGCCGAATGGAGCGCTGGGAAGTGGCAAGTTAAATGAAGTGTGTCCAGAGCCCATCTCTGGAGTGTGTGTGTGTGTGTGGGGGGGGGGGGGGGGGGGAGCACTGGGAAAATAGTGAGCCGAGTCATCGCCGTTAGGCTAAGGCTCATATCCACAGCTGTAACTGTGTGATTTATGTATCGCCGTATCTCCAGCTTCCAAACTGCAAATGGGCAGCACAAGACAAAGCGATCAGGGGGGGGGGGAACAGAAACAGTTCTGCATTCTGTCTCGACAACTTCACTTTTCACTCCAAAGCCCTGAGAATTTAAACGCTGGTGTTTTTTCTTCCTCCCACTCAATGTTTTCCCACTCTCGGCCCATTTCTGGAGAAGCACCAGTTTTTGGGTCGCCTTTTTGTTTTGGTGAAAGTTTTTCAGAGCTGTCACAGCAGTCTGAAGGCTGGTGCATCCGTAGACAAAGGATCCCCCACCCCACACACACACAATTTCTGTGCACAGGCACAAATTGCTTGACACATTCCATAGCATTATACTGACTTTCTGGGGGGGGTTCCTTCTGGGGAGGTTGTAGGGCAGCAGTGCTATTTTGTAGTATTAGACAAGAACAAATGAAGAGAACATGCCTCCGAGTCGGTGGTAAATGTCAGCTGGCGTGCATTGTTTGTTTCCACTGCAGCTAATGGCATCATTTCCCTCCTGATTTTGAGCCATTGTGGAGAAAGTCACAAATAGAATTGTTATCTCGGAGCCGGCTGCCAGCCTCTCCACCTCTGCCCCTCAAGCCAGTCTTATTGTTGGCAAAAAGTTACATGTTGTTTAGAGATTGTGTTGTCTAATTCCTCACACACGCGCACACACACGCACACACACACACACGGTCAACTCGCGCACTAACCCCCCTTCAACCAATGTAATCTCTCAAATGCTGGTACCCCCCCCCCCCCCTTCCTGTGCCATCTCCCATCTCTCTTTTTGTCGCTACTTTATCAGCACTTCCAGCCCCATCTCTACCCAAGCTGACGACCCCCCAGCACTGCAGTCAGTCTGTATACAGCTGCTGCCTCGACAACGTGACGGCCGCCCTCGGAGTCGGACTGGCCGGATGCCCCAGTAAGTCCCCCCCCCCCCCCCCCTTCACATTCACCTTTGTTTTTTGCAGGAAGTTGTGTTTGCAATCAGGCGGTTTCAGCATGTGGAGCTTATTCTGTTTGCTCGTAATTACAGCGGCAGAGATGAATATGTTTCATCTTAATCCAGGGGAATAATTATGATAACGTTGCACCGTATCTGCGGGAATCTCTTCATCTGATGATGATGATGATGATGATGATGAATGATAACACCTGAAACGAAGGAGAAAATGCTCTGATAAGCTGTTACCTAGTGGATGCAGTATGGAAAATGCAGACTTAGAAATAGGGGTATGAAGAGATTTAGCAAACGGGAAAATCTCCTAAACACACTTTACCAACGTTTTTATTGATGGAAAAGAGCTACAGAATTGTAGGCAACACTGAACCATCATAAACTGGGTGATGCTAGAAAGGAATGAATCACGATGCATTTATTGGGCTTTGCATGAAGCAGCATTAAAGCATGTGATCGATTCTCCTCAGGTACCTGTCAGTGTAACATCTATGGCTCTTACAAGAAAACATGCGATCCAGCCACCGGCCAGTGCTCCTGCAAGCCGGGTGTCGGGGGACAGAAGTGTGACCGCTGCGAGCCGGGCTTCTGGAACTTCCGGGGCATCGTGACGGAGAACATGAGCGGCTGCACGCGTAAGGAAATCCGTCAGAGTCTGACAGCGCGAGCCGTCACTCGCCTCTTTCTGTTACTTTTCCGTAAATTGCTTAGTTGGCATTCGCCTACCTTCTTTTCATAAAGGGGTCAGTTCACCCGAATTACAAAGAAACGTAATTTCCGCACCTCTCGCCGTGCTGAGCGCGTTTCATTTTGAGATGTCTATCTCTGAGATTTCTGCCGTGAGCAGAATAGTGAGGTCAATTATATTCATAGAAAACTACAAAGCCCACAATCACACAAAACGACATAAAAAATTCAGACGGCAAAAAAAAAAAAGTGAAAATGGGAGAAATCTTTTCAGAGGATGCAATAGATGTGTAGACTTTTTAAGTTGAATATGGAGTAAAATATGGAGGAACAAAGCACAAGACTAACTTAAGGAGGTCCAGACACACAGTTCACTGTGAAAAGACATAACATAAAAGAGGAGGTGAAACTGAAGCTAGTTCAGATTTATGTATTTTATTAACCTTTCTCTAAAGTTCATTTTAATGTTTATTCTGTTTTTTACTTTCATCCTTTTATTTGACTTCTTTTATTCCTATTATTGTCCATGTTTTTATGCCCATATCATTCTCAAATGTATTTATTTTCAAGTTCTGTTTTTATATTCTTTCTAGCTTTTTATTTGTATCTTTTTGTCATTTCATTGGTGTAAAACATTTTTAGCTGCATTTACTGTATGAACAGTGTTACAAAACATAGTAGTAGTCGTAATAATTACTAGTAGTATTTATGATGTTCAATTGAGATGGTCATTAAACCATTGAAAAAAATAATATTTAAATATCCTATTCAATTTAAGAATGCAAATCTGTTTGCATTCTTAATCTGTCGAGGTAACGTGACTCAGATGTTGGGAGCTGATTTATGTTGGAAAATAAACACATTTCCCCAAACTAATATCCCATTCATCAAAAAACTGCAATAGAATTTTGGGAAAAGATGTCTGGAATAAAATTTACTGGATCTCAATGCCGACAATCCACTGAATTATACTCCACCAGAAAATAATCCCCATGTGGAAATTCATTTCTCACTGAATTGATTAAAAACAAAACAAATTCACCGGGTCATATCCTTCAAGTTAATAAGAAGTGAAAAGCACATTTCCAACATTGTAGCTTTCGTGTGAATGAATCCTTGATGCATCGAGTGAATGCGCTGCTTGCGTTATCATTCAGCTGAGGGAGGAGGCCAGGACCTCTTGTTTGTTTTGTTGTAATGCGATATGGCAACCAGCTTGTATCCTGCTGTAGCCTGGGGGGGGGCCTCGCCCATAGCCTGACCTTAACCAGGTACCAATACCACGCTCAGCAGGTGAGGAGGCCAAGAAGCTGCAGCATTGATTCCAGGAACACGATGGGGTGGATGTCCTTCCCCGGGGTTGTTTTTCTTGCCTTTCCGTACTTCTCCTCCTCCTCCTCCTCACCCTGCGGCCACTAAGGCAGCGTGAACTATTGCCGACCTGTGGACTGTAGGACATTGACATTTCCAAAACGAGGTTCAGAGGTGAAGGTTGCCAGGCGCCGCATAAACAAAGTGCTCCTTATCCCATTTCCTGCCTCGGCCCCTACTTGACTTGACGCTTATTTCTCATCAGCCTCTCTTGTTTTCCTCCACCTCTCCGTGGCAGCTTGTAACTGCGACGCCACGGGCTCGGTCCGGGATGACTGCGAGCAGATGTCGGGTCTATGCTCCTGCAAGACCGGAGTGAAGGGCATGAAGTGCAACGTGTGTCCAGATGGATCCAAGATGGGCATGAATGGCTGCGACAAAGGTAATAGGCGAGCGAACCAAGGCAACCCAGTGTAGCGTAAATAAACGACGTCAACACACACACACACACACACACACAGAGACACACGGAAACACACGTTTCTCAGCATTAGTCCATGTTTTAGCCATTAAATGTAACGACATCAGTTACAGAGTCCAGATGTCGCGATTGATTTGGAGCCAAACAAATCTAGAAACAGGAGCCCACACACATGTTTACATCTTTCTTCCCATTACTGTTCGCTGATTGTGAAGCCTTTTCCTGTTTAATAGCGGATCAGCCTCATCCGATGCTTTTTGCATCAGTCCGGTTTATTGATACAGGAAGGAAGTGACTACAGGGGAAGATAATCAATAGAGATTAGGAGTGCAGGAGTGTACAAATTACAGGGACATGGCATAACACCAACTGATGTTTGTGTGTGTGTTTGTGTGTGTGTGTGTGTGTGTGTGAGAGAGAGAGATAAAGTCAATTTTGGATGTCTCACAATGATTCCATGTGCAATTTTACACGCATGTAATCGTCCACATGCGAAAGGCTCTTGACTAGTTTGATGTGCGGCTGCATGCTAAGAAGGCAGGTTGAAGGAAAGGTTAGCTCCCGCTGGGGGGGCCTGCAGCTCCTTGATTAAGATGCACCATCAGATATCGACTGGAAGTCAACTGCTTAATGAAGCTCGCACTCCCGGCACAGTGGTGGGCCAGTCTGGCACACGGCCAACCTGCCAGATGAAAAGACAGTGTACTGAGAAATGGTAGCACATTAAAGCAGGAGCTAAGGAGTGTGTGTGTGTGTGTGGGTGTGCGTGTGTGTGTGATGTTGCAGCAATGCAAAGACCCCACACTCATAACCTCGCAGGTGGGTGGATGGTGGGCTCCCCAAGTGGAGCTCCTGCAGAGGCAACTTCAAGGCTTCAAATGCTGCTTTGGAGAGCTTCAAAAGGCATCGATGAAAAAAGTGCCCTGACAGAAGTAAAGCAGCTGATTCTGCAGTGGTCCATGAGACTATGAGTCCATGAGACTATGAGTCCATGAGACTATGAGTTTCACAGTGTTTCCGACAGGCAACTAGACAATCCCCATAATTGCACTACGGTTGTGAAGAGATTAAGTCGGGTTATTCACAGAGAGGTGGAAAACTTGCATATGAAATAAGGAGGTTGGAGGCCAGAGCTGCTTACAAGGCCAGTTCAAAGCCTCTCAGGCGCGCATTGTCTGATAGCAAGCAGAGAATGTGATGACGCTCAGGACGCGGCTACGGCTAGCATGGCTGTGTATATGCAGACATCCAGCTTGTAAAGACGAGCTTGGGTAACCCCCCAACTATAATTCGATCCCAACTTCTGCTCATGGGAAGCCTTTAAGTGGCTGAAGGGACCCGATCAAAAAGTGAGTCTGAATATCAGAGAGGCCCGGATCTCTCCCACCCGCACCCTCCAGCTCCTCTCAGGGACATAATCCCTCCAGCATGTCCAGGGTCTCCTCCCATGTGGGACACGCCAGGAATGTAGGTTGACTGGTCAAATGAGAGTGTTGGGATTCATTATTCTTTATTTATTTATTTGTTGAGTTTTCCGTCTTTCCTTTAAAGCACCAAACAACACGGGACTGTCGTTACTGGCGACGCCGTTTGGGTTTGCTGCCAACTGGCACTCGATGATGGCTCATTGGAGTAAAAGCTGTCTTTGACACTTCAGCAAGCATCGGGAAAAGAGTCTGTGAAACTGTAACATTAAATATGCATGCGATTTAAGTTTTAAGGTAACTCGCCTGCATTTACATAACACTTTCTGCCAAAAAAAAAAAAAAAAACAGCATCCACAAAGCAACTGCACTCCATTGCTGTAAACGGAACGCATATGGCGCTGCAACAGTAACCATGCAAGCCCGTTTCTTCTCCAGCGCTCGAGGCTCCAGCTTCCTGTCAGGATCTGGTGTGCAGCTTTGGAGCATCTTGCATTGAAGCGAATGGCCAAGCCCACTGCGAGTGCCCTTCACCGGATTGCGACGAGAAAAAACAGAGCAAGGTGGGTTTTTCGAACTGGATGTTTGTGGTCATTTCCCTGTTTGTCACACGTTATAAAGACAAACGCCTACAGGAAGTTCACACGTGTCCTCTCTCCATCTCTGTCCCCGTGGAGCAGGTGTGCGGATCAGACGGGGTGACCTATGCTGACCAGTGCCAGCTGAGGACCATCGCCTGTAGGCAGGACAAGGACATCACGGTGAATCACTTTGGACAGTGCACAGGTGAGCCCTGTCAGCGTCTCCATCTTTCACGCGTCGCGTGGACGGTCAACTGCTGTCCGGCCCCCGTTAAAAGATGGTGGACATTGCCACGGGCTTGGAATTGTCCCCCTTCTGCTGTTTCCGTATCCATCTCGCTATCTCACTCTCACAGCCTGCGTGGAAAATTTGCTTGCATTTTTTGTCAACCACAGAAATGCACCTGCACATGCATCGTGTAAATAAATTAGTTTTGCTATTTCTGCTTGTCCATTTAATAAAACTACAGGATTAGGATTGGCCAATGTTTACCCCCGAGGAACTAGAGGACAATCTGGCCTGTCCTCTTCTGCTTGTAGGACAGTTGAGCATGAAATCATGCAGGCCTGTGGAGAAAAGTAATGTGAAAGAGGGTTTTCTCGCTTTTTAAATCCAAGGGTTTTTTAGTTTGACTGGAGTCTGAGCCATTAAAATCCCACAAGATAGCAATGACACTTCCTTTCACTCCTCTGCTTGGGGATTGGTGTCATCTTCAAACCCTCCTGTGGAGGGAAATGCAGTCAATCCCCTTGCAGCTACTCGTTTCCAGGAACGTGATGCTGCTTCAGCGTGATGGCGGATGCAGAGTACACGTGTGCTCAGTAAAAGGTGCAGCTCCTGGCTTTTGGTCCAGATGCTGATTGAGCGCATCCGTCTGACAGACCCCAGGATATACGCCGAGGCCATGCATTTCATGTCCAGGGAACTTGCTGCACCAGCTTGCGTCGCGATGGGGTTCTACCGACACCGTCGGTAAGCCACGCGGGGGGAGGGAGACGCCAGCTGTGAGCTTCTGACCACTAGCTAATGCCAGGTGTGCAGCTCTAAAGGTGGGGAAATGTTCATTAACCTGAGGATTACTCAGCAGCCGCAGATCAGGTGACCTAATGCCGTGTCACCATCTCCCTTGTTTGGGGCAAAGTAGGTCAAATCCATAGGAGGCAAGGCTGTTAACATGATCCGTGTTAAGCTGCAGGTATACACATAAAGTACACAAAAAAAACATCCTCCACAAGAGATCGACAAGTCTTTGATAAGTCCATGAGCATCTGTTAATTACAAACTCACTGCCAAGGGTCGCCAAGAAAAGGAGCAAAAAAAAAACCCTCCAGCATGGTTTCGTGTTCCTCTGTTGCCTGGCAATAGAGACGTGGGTTGTGTGTAATCCCTCACCTAGCATTTCTAAACGCAGAAGGCAAGACGAGGTCTCACAGCAGACTCCTTCTCGGCGGACCCCTCAGGGCAGGAACAGACAGACAAGCACTTGAGCCCACCAGCAGCTACGGAGGTTCTTTTAATTTCCCCCCCCCCCCCCCCCCGAATGCTGTGCCACCACGGGTAGCTGTTCCTCCGCCGCTGTCGGCTCGGGGGTGAGATCTCAAGCTCATTTCACGTGTGGATGGCTACGGATTAGCATTTGCTCTGCCTGCACCCCTCAGCACCCCTCAGCACGCCACAGACCCCGCCTGCACTCCCTCACGCTGTTTGCACGCGGCGCTTCCGGACGCGCGGCCTGAGCGCTGCGGGGTGCTGATGCTCACTGAGCTGGTATGACCAGAGGGTCATGCCGAGGGCTCGTAGTGTGTGACTGCCGGTGCGCAGTACGCCACTAATGAGCAGTCTAGGAAAGCTTTGCAGCCCTTCAGAATAAGAGCATTTACAGCTTTTTGCGTGCGACAGAGAACACGCAGCATGTGTTAGCCAGCTGCCTCTGAAGTCTCCATCCTCTGAGCAGCAGCGCCACGGATTCTCCTCGCTCCGCTGCTGCCTCCCAGTGAAAAGATGGAATATCTGAAGAAAAATTCATTCCCTGCGCCAAACTGGGGAGGAGGGTATTTGGACTGATGACCAAATGCCGCCACGAGGGACCGGCCTCTCCCATACGGAGTTATCACCTGTGGTTTCCCCGACAAACTGGCAGCGAATGCCGGCATATGGCGTCGGCAGCTCGCTCGGGCTCTAGTTGCCGTCACCGTGTTCTGCCCTTATTATTTCGTCCCTCGTTCCCGAACTGCTTGTCTGTACCGGTACTCTCCCGTGCCTTTCTTTGTGAGCCCCTTTTCTTCTTGCTGATTCGAACGCTTTTGTCGGACCCATTCTGTCCCCATCATTTCCGTCTTCTTGACTCTCTTGATTCTCTTGTCTTTTTCGCCCCGGTGGGGATTGGGAATCCAGACTCCGCCTCCTCATTGAGCGTGGTTTACTCCACAAACAATCTACCGCCTTTCAGCGATAACTATACGGCTGAGACAAGCCAAGATGGCAATCAAGTTTTTGTGTGTGTGTGTCCCTTTTCAGCCGGTGATATAACTGCCCATTGCTCCAATGAGAGGGGGGGGGGGGGCAGGAAACAAAACGGAAACGGATTGTTAAACTTGATTACGAGAGGCATCGACTGAGCAGACTAAGTTCAACAATCTTTCTTTCTTCTTGCCGTGTCGTCGTTCTCGCCGCTCCAGATACGCACACACGCGGCAACCATTAGGCACTCTCCGGTGAGGCTAGCGTCCTGACGCTAAGCTGGCAACTGACTGACGGGTTTAGTCAAGAGGAAAGGCAAAGCATGACATCGTCCTCTAGCGATAGCATCGCCGCCCAATGCGCACCAAATCCGTCTCTATACAAATATCTGCTGAGCTTTAAGCTTGCGCCGTGCGTCCCCCCGGGCGTTCTGCCGTCTCAGTAGGCATCACATTTCACACTTGGGTGAATAATTGCCGATCAAATACGCGATTATAGCAGTGTAATTAAGGCCTACGCATAATGTTAGGCGAATCCTAATGAAGCGCAAATCTTCGGTATGGGTTCTTTTAAAATCTTCTGTTCATTTCACACACATACGCACACACACACACACACACACTCGCGCACGTTTAAACTCCTGGGGCATAATAAAGTAAAGGAAGAACAACCACTACTGCCAGGTGCTCACGTAGCATCTCTTATTCCCCTAAAGGAGCCTTTTATCCTATGCAACATTTACCCTTTTGCACCAGAGCCTTTTATCCTATGCAACATTTGCCCATTTGCACCAGAGCCTTTTATCCTATGCAACATTTACCCTTTTGCACCAGAGCCTTTTATCCTATGCAACATTTGCCCATTTGCAACAGAGCCTTTTATCCTATGCAACATTTGCCCTTTTGCACCAGAGCCTTTTATCCTATGCAACATTTGCCCTTTTGCACCAGAGCCTTTTATCCTATGCAACATTTGCCCATTTGCACCAGAGCCTTTTATCCTATGCAACATTTGCCCTTTTGCACCAGAGCATTTAGTGTCATCGACATTGAGCTTTCTAATGGGAGCCCCTCTCTCTTTCTCACCTGGAGTGTTTTCTTTGCCATGTGTATTTTGTGTGTCTGTTGTCAACCGTGTGTTTGGTGTGTTTTGGACGAACGCTCTTGCTCTCTTCAAGCAGCAGTTTGCCGTCTTTGAAGCTCGAGTTAAAGCTGCCTCTCTTTTTTTTTGCCCCATTTCTATCAATCATTCATCACTGGAGGCGCTGGCTGTTGGTGATTAAAGCTTTTGCTACTGGAGGGCAGCATTTGAATATGCATATATAATTCATAAACATTGGCACAGCAATGCTTGCAACACACAAGCATGCATATTGTGCACACACACCCAAGCACAAGCGCAGCTTGCACTGTGCACCGACACAGACTGGAGTAGTTTAAGTGTGGTTGGGCCACATAACTCGTCTGCTGTCGAAACACACTTCGGTGCATAAGATTGTGAATGCAGTTTGTCATTGGTTGGCAGGTTCCATATTCACTCTGCATTTGGATGCACTTTCATGTTTGTCAAATACAGATTCCTGACATCTTATTTGTTGCTGAGATTGCTTTTACAAATCGGGGCTTGTGTGTGCGTCTGTGTGTGTGTGTGTAGGCGTGTTGTTAGTGTGTCGGTGTGCGTTAGTGCATTGCATCATGACATCAGGTAGGAGGGTTGTAAGAATAAACCCAACATAATCATCCATTAAATGCAGAGCTAATAAGTTATTCTCCGGAGGAGGATCTGAAGCCGCCTGGTTTGATTTGCTTTATTGGCTGATGACGACGTTTTTATTTCCTGTGGTTTGATTATTTAGACTGTAATGGAGTTAGGCGTAGCAAAATCAGACATTCTCATCTTTGCTCAATCATTCATCCATTCCTTGCTTCCTCCCCTTCCCTCCACCAGAAATCCTCTCTGAGGCGGCTGACCGACCCACCCCTAACCCCCCCGCCACCATCTCCAGCACAGCCTCTGCCGCCATCACCACCACCTTCCACCTTAACATGGTGTGGGCCATACCGCTTCCAAGGACGCCAGAGACAGAGACCGCTGAGCCGCCTCCAGTCGCTACCCCCTTCCCCACCCTCATCCACTCTGACCCACGATCAAACCACCGCCACCCCATCCACACCGAGCCGCAGCCACAATCCACTGCCGCCACCCCAATCGCCTCCCCCTCCCGCAGCAGCCCTGTCCCCTCCGCTGCTGTGGCCTCCTTCGAGGGCTCTGGCAGCGGCGAGCCAAGTGGGGATGACCAGACCGAGGAAGAGGAGGAGCTGGGAGAGGAAGCAGGTAGCGGCATGCCGACGGAGGCCAGTGGGCGAGAGGAGTCAGTCGGTAAATCCCAGCTCTTTCATGTCATTACCCATAATGCTCTGATTTGTGTGTGGGAGGGGTTTTGTTTTTTGTTTTTTTGTTTTCAAGAAGAGCTGGGGGAAATATTTTCTGAACTGACCTCATATCACATTCATGCCACCATCTTTTGTGCGAGGCTTACATTAACAACAGCCATTGGATTTGTATGGAAATTGGGTTGTTTTGGAGACAAATGTCAGGCGGGCGGGCGGCGAAGAGGAATGTGTGTAAGCACACGCTGCGTGTACCGTTTCGCACAAGATGCATTTCTCAATTCCAGACAGCAAAGAATGTATTTTGCACGCTTCACTGTTGCTACATCACCCGAGCTCTTCTGTCCCTTTCCGCTGGTGCGCAGCTAGCAAAACAAACCCTGTAAAAGAAGCTCTCAGCAGGCGAAACTGTCGCCCCTTTTCGGGGCATCTCTGCAGCCCGACTCATCTCAGCATTCCCTCTTGTCTAGAACAGCAGGCGATATCTGGGACTCCGTTTGGACAACAAGTGACCAACTCTTCTTTTTTCTTTTTTGCTTTCATCACCTTATCCCCCCTTGCCTGACAGCCTGCTGTTATGGGATAGGATTGATGAAGCACCCCTCTTCTTCCTCGTCCCCGCATGCTCCCGAAGCTTTAGATTTATGCTCTTGTCAGAGGCTGACCAGAGCGCTTGCTGACGTGAGGAGCATGAAGCCGACTGCCAAGGAGACCCGTTGTCTTTTGGTTGTGTTGGTCTGTGTGTGTGTGTGTGTGTGTGTGTGTGTCCAAGCGTAGCTAAATAGGATTATATAGTGTGTGTCCCTCTCCTCGTGCCTTAGAGTTCATCCAGTTTTGAGTGCACATGTCTGAGTACCGTGTATCATTGTGAGCGGGTCAGAGGTGCAGGCTTGTGTCTGTTTTTGTACCTGCAGTGGTGAAGTATGTGCTTGTGTGCGTGTGTGTGTGTATGTGTGTGTGTGTGTGTCTGTTTGCTTGACAGCTCTCATGGCTCCCACTGGAGCCATGCAGTGTCCCCTCGCCGTTATGCACTGCCCTCCTTCCCCCATGAGAGCTCTCTTCCTCGACATCTGTAAATCTGCAGACCACAAGCCAACAGATGCCCTCTAGGCCGTCCTCCCCCCTCCCCCCTCCTCCCTCCCCCCCTCTTGTCTCCTCTGACCACGAGTCCTTGAGCAGGACGTCCCTCACCTCTGACGTCTTTATGACATGTTTAGCCACTAGCTGCTTGCTTCCATGATTATTTGTAATCTCTGCGTGGCCATAAACTGCACCAATTCAACCAAGATGTCCCCCCCCACCCCCCACCCCCGCTTCCAACATCATCATTAGAGGGAATGGCGCTTTGCTGCTGTCACACCCTCCCATCCTTCAAGGAGAGAAAGCCCAGCTATTTTTATGTGTTCTATGTCCCTAGATATTCAGATAAATCGAGACTGAAAGGCAAACACACCGACTGCCGATGACCTTTTTACCTTGTAAGTCTTGAAGGTTGCTCTCAACCAATCAGCAAGTGATCAGTTATCGCGTCCCGTCATCTTTTAATGTGCTCTGTGTGAGACGTGGCGTGTCTGTTCCCCGACGGAATGAGTTCCAGGTGTAGACTCAATTCCAAGACGCCTCGTAATCACTCCCGACAGATGCCTTTTAACGGCATCCAATCACAGGTCAGCATTTGTAGATGCGAGAGCACTTTGGGAAGGAGGAATTCATCAAGCGAGCCAATGGAAGTGTTTAAAGTAGTTCTGTCAGTTTGCTACGTCTTCATGAATGATTACGACCCCTTCGTGTGTCACGCGTAGGTCCCACGGCAGCCGGCGCCACCACGCCCACAGCCGAGGAGAGGTCATCCTGTGACAATAAGGAGTTCGGCTGCTGCCCCGACGGCAAGACACCCGCCAGCAATCCAGAGGGCGCCAACTGCCCCCGTAAGTGAAAATACCCCTGGCACCTGTCCCCTGCGTTTCCTCCGCTTTGTGTTTGTCTCATATTACTGAGTATTAATTGACAGAGATATAAAAAGAGGTTAAACCCCAACATCTCTGCCGGAGGGCCGTCATTCCACTCACATCTGTCAATCAAAGTGGGTTCTTCCTGGCTTGCATTTTGTAGCATTGATTCAAGCTCAATGCTCCACATATTTACAGTTTTCCTTTTAATGTCATTTCACAAAGATAAAATATCTACAATAGTAGCAGCACATCCAGCTTAAATGCTTTCACAATTTTATGCACTAATTCTGAGTACTGGCAAAAATTTGCATCTCGGCATTCTGGGAAATATTCCTTTGTATTTCTGAGAACTAGAAGAGAAGATCGATACCGTGGAGAAAAAAAGTGATACATGCAGTTAAGAAGGATTTGTAGCTGTTTATATGCAGGGAGTAGAATGTCTTGGATTTAAACTGCACAAAGTTCAACTTTGTGTTGTTTTAATACCTCAGTTAAAATCAAATACGAATAATCACATTTCTCACTGATCTCCTCCTATTTTCTGTTTCATTTGCGAATAGTGGTTTGTGCCATCTGCCTTAAACCACCAGAACAGGTGGCGTGACGTGGAGGTGGAGTGTTTTTTCTGCAGTGGCGCCTGCATGAATCACCTCACTCTTATGTGAATGTTTTTATTTGCGGGTAGCAGGAAATAAAAACGGTGGCAAAACAATCACTGAAACGATAAGTCTGACCTCAGTAATCAACGTTTAATTAGTTGATTAATTAGCAAGACGAGATCGTCTGGCTGAAATCAGTCGTTTTCCTCCAGACGAGTTCCATTTTCTCTATTTTAGAATAAAATAGAAAGCCTTTATTGTCATGGCATAGTAGCTACACAATGAGATTAGGAGTGCAGCTCCGTCTGGTGTCTAAAACAACATAAAATACAAATGATGACGGAACATTCAAGTACTTGCAGGATAATTTAAAGTTTAAAGTGAACAGTGCATGCAGAGAGAATTGTTTTCAGAATTAGCTAAGATCTTTTTCAGCGCATCTGGGATAGGATTGCAAATAACCATCAGTGGCTGCGTTTACATGGACACATTTAATCAGATTAAAAGCCTGATTGGAATAAAAATGCTTCACGTACACACCCACATCGGAATAGTCTGACCCGATCCAGCTCAATCCGATCAAGATTCTATTCCGATCGAGAGGGGTGGTGTATACCGATTGATGATCCGATCAGGGCGCATGAAAACACTTATTCCGATGTTTCGGTGCAAGCCGTCCTTACTGCGCAGTGCAACCGATCACAATTTTAATCCGAACTCAGATCAGGTTAGTGAAATGTTGTCCATGTAAACGCAGCCAGTGTCTCCTCCCACTTCTCCTGTCTGCTCTCCTCCATTCTCTTTTTCAGTCAGTACTGGTGTTTGGCATCTCTCTCGTTTCTCTCCGCCGACTCAGTCAATCTCAGGTCAGCGTTGCATCAGTGCATTTCTTTCTGGATTTGAGCAGGGAGAGTCGAGAGACTCCAGAGGCAGCGCTCTGTTGTACCAATCAGGGCCTTACGCCACGCTCAGTTCATGAAGATAAAGGGCTTCTTGCTGCCATTTGCTTCTCTGCCTCTATCAGTTGGAATCTGTTCCATCTGTTAGTCTGACTGGCTGTAAAAGACGGGATTCTCTCCGGCTCCCACGGGAGCCACGGGTCATGACTTGAAAGAGCCGAGTCCACAAACTAGCGCACAGTTTCATTTCTGATGTTGTGAAGCCTCCCAAATCTGTTCTATAAACTAAACGGGCTCACTGCCACATCATCCACAGCGCGATCTGAACGCACAAGGCCACCTCTTGTCTCCTTATTTTGCAATGCACAAAATTTAGGACCAAACAAGCCCGAAGTGAACTGGATGGCCTTTTTGGAATGAACCATAAATCCAAATGGCTGTAAAAGCTTGTGTCGTACAAGCATTTTGGAACAGCTTTTAGATGTGAGATGACAATTGAAACAAATCCTCTAAAGCCTGTCAATATTTATCTCAGCAAACAATGGCAGCACAGCAGTGATCAATACTTCATTCAGCTCAAGTGTTCACTATAAAAGCAGGAGGCGCGATTGGCGGATCGATTCTTTTCCCCCGGGGAGGGCTTAGCCGTTCCTCCACTCATGACGTGTGCCACTTTCCAATCTACGCAAGCCCAGAGTGCCACCAGGTACTTCTTTAATAAAATCATTTGTAAATTATTTATTTTTACAGTTTTTTGCAGTATTTAAACATGTTCACAGAACTACCAAATGCCTTAGTTCAGTGTTTCCCAACCTTTTTTGAGCCGCGGCACACTGGTTGGGAAACACTGCCTTATTTGACTGTAAATCAGTGTTGTGTAGGACCTCGGTCAAGGTCCTGTTTTTTTTTTTTCGAGTATTCTGCGTAACATTGGTTTGTAATGTGCCAGCTGATCAGGGCAGACCCTCCATATGTTACCCCTCGACGAGGCAGTTCCATTCCTGTGTCATCAAACGTAATGACCAGTAATTGCTCACACGGACGTTTAATGCCACACTAACCTCCTGCTTCTGTAAACTCTTCCATATGCCAGTGGACCTCTGACAGTCCATTACATTTTTCGGCTCGCTGGAATCTCAAATGTCTCCGTCCTTCCTTTTATCACTCTCTTTCTTTCTGTCTCTCTTTACGTCCATCGCTGCAGTGAGCTGGAAAATCGTCCTCCCTGATGTTTGTCTTCTCTGCAGATTAAAAGTCAGATCTCTTGTGCTGCCCCGCCCGTTTCTTTCTTTCCCTCGCCCATTTGCCTCTGGTTTATGGCCGGCGTCACATCTGAAACGATGTGTGCTGCCCGTGAAAGTACTGTAACAATGAGGGGGGGGGGTGGGGGGGCGAAGGAACGTGAGCGGGGTGAGTACAGTCTGCTGTCGCTCTCCTGTAATTTTAAGCAGGCTGTGCCAGTCTGGCGGCATTAAAGAGACAATTACGGCTATCTTTCACAATAATCATACAAGCGCTCTCCCTGTCTTCTCCGGCGTTGCTCAGGCGGGGGCAACCGTGATTGATTTGGGCAATTTGTTCTGCTGATTACAAGCAGCATGGAGGGCTGACATTAGCGCCTTGCATTGCCCTCCGTTTGTTTCCACATGCACACACACACACACACACTCTTCCAACTTCCCTTTTTTAAGCCTCTTTATTTGAGGAAACCAAATCCTCAAGGTCGGACAGGAGGTCCTCACTTCCCTGTGGATGGTGCTTCTGTTTCCTGTGTTTTCCCTCATGTCTTCGTCTCGCTCTCTCTAACTTGTTGTCTTTTTGCCTAGCCCTCCATGCCCCGGCCAGCTTCTGGGACGAGTCTCGGTCTGGTAAAACTGGCCCATTTCTCCATCTTCCCTTATTCTCGCTCCCCCATGTCTCCACCTCTTCCACCACAATCTCCATCACCACTTTTCCCCAGCCCTTTTTTCCCATGCAAGCAACTCCAAACTCACTAACGTCCCCTGGTCAAATACGCGCAAACGCAAAATTCATCACTAACCCAAAAGTGGCACCTCCCCAAGTTCAACCATGTGCGAAGGCAACGGGAACGGCGTGATGAGCTCACGTGATCTGTGGCCTTTCAACCTCTTTCTTCTTCACCCTCCAGCCACCGTGAGGTTCAGCGGGTTCCTGCACCTGGACCAGCTGGAGGGCCAGGAGATCTTCTACACCCCCGAGATGGAGGATCCCAAGTCGGAGCTGTTTGGAGAGACGGCCCGCAGCATCGAGAGCGCTGTGAGTGCTGTAGCAGCTAGCAGTGTTGCCGTAGTGATGCCTCCTGGATGAATCGTTAAACATTATTGTGTTTTCACAATTTCAGTTACCGTAATTGCTGAACTATTATGCGCACCTGTGAAAAAGCCGCACCCACTGAATTAAAATATATATATATTTTGTACTAAAATAAGCCGCACATATTCGTAAGACACAAGTGCAATCAGATCCGTAACTTCGGGATAAGGATTGGCTCTAGGGGCTGGGTCGGTCGGGCTGGGGTGCGAAGCGGGGCTGGGCTCGAGCCGCGGCTGGGGGAGCAGTCGCCCCGTCGCCCTCCCCTCTCCGCCCGTCGGAGGCTGCGCGGCGCGCGCGCCCGCCTGGCGGGGTGTCCCCGTCCCCCTTGCCCCCGTGCCCCTCATCCTCCGTCCGCGGGAGCGTGGTGCGGCAGGGGTGGGGACGCCCGGGAGGTCGAGGGGGTGGGTTCCTTCCCCGCTACGCGGCGCGTCCGACGCCGCGTAGCGGACGGCGGTCCGGCGGCGGCGACTCTGGACGAGCGCCGGGCGCTTCTCGCGGATCTCCCCAGCTACGCGCAAGCGGGGCTTTCCCTCCGGGCGGGCGGGCGTTAATTTTGTAACGAAAATAAATAGGCTTTAACAAAACACGGCTCGTAACGAAAGTGGGAAAATATACGTAAATTTGCCGCGTCGTTGCATAAACCGCAAGGTTCAAAATATTGGAAAAAAGTAGCGGCTTGTACACCGGGAATTACGGTAGATTAAAATAAAAAAAGTGGGCCAATGAGCGAGTCTTCGGCTAAAGGTATCGAAGCGGCGTGCCCTGTTGCAGCGTGATATCAGGCCAATGAAAGGAAGGATTAATTCAGAGGCTTCTTTTTGAGCACTGATTATTTCATTTTGAGACAGTTCGACATTAAAGACCCAAAGAAAGATGCAGAGAGGCTGCAGTTCAGGGATTTGATTAGGATATTGTTACATCTACAGAAAAGGGACCAAATCAATTCAGCTGCATGAAACGGTTTTTCAGACGGGAGAAGTCAAGGGTTAGCGTTAGAAAAGGAAAGGAAAGAATTTAAAGGAAATAATACATAATCAGTGGTCAGGAGAACGATCGAAAATAGGACTCAAAACTGAGCAGCGTCTTAGAAAACAGGAAGAAAAAGCCTGGAATACGTGCTGCAAACAACAACAACAACAACAACAACAACAGCCTCGCCGAGAAGGAGCGATTAAAATGCAATAAAATAAAATGCAGAGGATAACGAGACTCAGGTGATTCCAGTCCAGGCGGGGGGGCAATGGAGGGAAACATAATCCGAGAAGGAGAACAGACACAGGAAGAGAGAAGATGGAGGGGAAAAAGTGAAATCCTCAACATTACAGATTTGGTCATCTCAACATAAATCAAACTCCTATATTTACATGAAGGTTTTTTTTTTTTTACAGCATCAAACTTGCTTGGAATTTATGGCAGGAGTGGAAAAAGCTTGTGTGACTCCACATAAAAAGCATCTTGAGAAAATAAAACTCTCCATCGAGAGAGCCAGACCGATCGAATGATACGAGCTGCTCCCCTGCGAGGCTGAGGGAGGCTCCGCTCGAGCTTTTTACACACACGCTGGGCTGAAGTGATTTTTCTGCTCAGACATCTGAAAGATCGATGAAAATGTGAAAAAAATGACAATGAGAAAAACACATTTCCTGGCTGGAATATACGGTAGTAATCAAAATGAGAACCCTGATGATTTCCAGGAAACATTACTCCTCATGCGCTGCTCATTAATGAGGACATTCTCACAGACTTTGGCTGCATAATTTCAACGCAGCGTTGCACGCTTGAGGGCCGAGTCAGAAACGACATGAGAGCGCCAGAATAACGGCGAGCAGCTCTCTCTCTCTCGCTCTCTGCAGGCTTGCGGGACGATGGCGTGCCAAACGTTTCCCGAGCGGCAACTTGTGTTACATTAATTAACGCGTTTCAGATCCATAGGAGGAGCGAGTTTCTATTCTGGAATGGGTCTGTGTGGTCGTGATGCCTGTCGCTGCCAGCCGGGCGGGGCTCAGCCGGGCTTCATCTCCACAGACACACATGTAGGATGTACACAGTGCACATACAGAAGAAATGAGAGGCTCCACGTTTCTGTTACAGTCAGAAAATGATGATGAAGATATTTATGAGATAGAATGTTAGAGTACAAGTACAGTCAAACAGTAGCATGTACTATAGTACAAGTACAGTCAAACATCCTGTCTAAGAGGAGCATTTCAAAAAAGCCCTTGCGGTCTTGTTTCCGTTGAAAGTCCTTAGTACATAAATAAAATAAAATAAATAGGGGCTTGTGGGAAATGGAGGCAGGCAGCATATCTGGGTCAGAAGCGACGTTACCAAAAGCCGCATGTGGACAATTTTGTTTTTGACCTGTCTGCTTCACTGCCACCTTAGCCCACAAATTAGAGGGTTCATAATCTGAAGTGAGTGTTCTAAATCCAGCTCACTTTGCCGTATTATCATCCTCTTCTCCCCCGGGTGTGGAAACGCCACAATATACAGCACTGAAGGAACGGGAGGGGGGGGGGGGGGTGCCGTGTTTGCTTAGCGTTAAACCTCAAGCGCAACAAACCCTTATCGATAAGAATGCATGAAGCGGGAATTTTGTTTCAGAGCATAAGCAGTGATTGGCTTTTTGTGAGCTACAGATTGGGGGGGGGGTGTAAGGAGCGCTCGTCTGTAACCATGGCGGCAGCCACTCATGCGACGCTCCAGTGCAGTGGCTGCTGTGATTCCAACCAGCAGCTCAGCTCAAACGCTTCCCTCCTGGGTTCTCATTGCTTTCCAGTGTGCAGATGTGACATGAATTCTGGAGCAATGTGGGAATGTTTTCAGTTTGGCCACGAAACTCTTTCAAGTTCAAGATGAAATATTTGATTTTATTTTTGTTGTAAGGCAATTTGTGTTGAATTGCTGCAAACATCAAAGTTGGCTAATTGTTAGATTTTTTTTTGCCAGACCTCACGCAGGAATTGGGGGGGGGGGGGGTACCAGCTCCCACACAGCAGGGTCATCAGAAGCACAACCAATCAGAAGCACATGTCACCGAAGCAGGGCATTTATCTTTGCTCCGCTATCCAGCCAGATCGGTTATGATAGCGAGGAGCTCATTACCAGCCGCGTTTATCATCTCCTCTCTCTCTCTCTCTCTCTCCCTCTCTCTCCCTTTGACAGCTCAATGAGTTGTTCAGAAAGTCAGAGGTGCACAAAGACTTCATGAGCGTCCGTGTCCGTACCTTGGCTCCCAGAAGCTACGTCTTGGCCTTTGTGGAGGCCCACTTCAAACCAGGTGAGTCGTCTGGCTTTTACCAAAAATTACAACATTTAAATGAAATTTTTCCCGCTGGCCACCTAATTATTATTTTTGTGCCGAATAAGAAGCAATCTCAATTTTTAAATGCATCACATTGTCAATTCTTCAACAGTCGCTGTCGGCAGGTGTCTTCGTACAAAAAGCAAATGACAATTTGTACACTAGGTGGCAGTACAGCAATAATAAAATTAGTAACGCTTTTTTTTAAAGGTTTTTACAATTTGTTTTTACACAAAACTGTTTTTCTTTGCGCAGACCTTTCTTTTTGCTGTGTGTTCTGATACAAATCCACATGAAGGTTAGAAGCATTATTAAAGTAAAACATTTAGAGGACGTTTAGACGTGCGCTCTGTGAATACATGTCTATATTTGACTCACCATACTGCAAATTATTGAATATTTTCCCTCATCGGTATCATTTTTTTGATGTTCGTCTCAATGCCAACTTCATCTCTCGCATGCAGCAACGGGCCTCCCTCTATAAATAGCATCACAGTGAGGTTTTGGCCTCTGCTTGGATTTTTAGAGTTTTGATTTTTTTTTTTTCTGCAACGGTTCCTGAAAAGACTGTCGCCGAGTTTCATCACTTTGTCTCATGCCTCCGGCTCCCTTTGTAGCGTGCCGTCCCGTCCCGTCCCTTCTTCTTTTTTTATGAACATCATTTAGCGTCCTTCACGCCATTTATACGGGCGACGGGCAGCATTAAGCCGCGCCGCTCCATGGCCAGTAAAGCAAACATCTGCGGCTCGAGTTATGGGAGCGATTCACCTGGAAATAAGCCGGGTGGAGGACAAGCGGTCCCTGAAGACCCCCCACCTGTCTGACGAATTATTGATACATCCATTGTTCCACTAAAGGAGCCAGGGTTCTGTATTTGCTCCTCAGAGGCCTTCCCTTGAGTGGTTGTACCTCATGTTTGTAACAGATACAAGATACACGGTGGAGGATATCGAAGGAGCGCTGCTGAAACAGCTGAAGGCCTCCGAAGACACCAGCATCTCCGTGAAGAAGCCGGAAGACGAGAATGTTCGCTTCACCAATTATGGTAATGAAATTTACAAAAAAAAAGAAAAGAAAAGGGGTTTTAAGTTATTCATGAGGCGATTTGTTGAAGTCCTAGACAGGAAGTCTCTTTTCTTTCCCTGCCATCAGGTTTGTCGTTCATCCCCTACTTTACCACCGCCACCACGACCACCGCTTCAGTCACCACGGCCGCACCCACCACCACCACCAAGCCCCCGCCCGCCTCTACCTACATCACCCGCCGCCCCCCAGGCACCACTCGCAGGCCTTACAGCGGCAGACGGACCACCACAGCCTCGGCGCCCGTCACCACCCCGCTGCCTGCTGCCACCACGCCACCTCTCAGGACCACCACAGCCTACGTTCGAGGCAATTATCACCACAGGGTGAAAGGTGAAAAGCCCTGCAGCTCCCACCCCTGCCTCCACGGGGGCACCTGCGAGGAGTATGGCATTTACTTCAGCTGCAAGTGCCCTGCTGGGCGGGGAGGCTCTGTGTGTGAGAAGGGTGAGTCTCTTTCATCCTCATTTACGTGAATCTATTCTCTATTTTTTTTCTGATTTCAAACTCATTTGAGCAACAGAGCCGACAGATACTGCGCTAACTGCTGAGCACCACCGGTGGAAATGCAGAGCATCAGCACCACAGAGAAAGCACAACTCGTTTTGTTTTCAGCCTCTTACCCAACTTTGGGATTGTCGGGGGTGGGGGGGGGGGGGGATGAGGAGCAACCTCACGCAGCTGCATCTTAAGATAATTGACGCCAATTACTTTGATGGGGATTAGCTTGTGAGAATCGGTGTGTGTTTGAGTTGGAGTGGCTAAATGGCGCACACACACACACACACACACACACACACACAACACACACACATACAAACTGTGCACCAGCCTCTACCAGATAAATCAAGTCATTAGAAAAGAGACAGCAGAAAGATAGAGGTGGAGAGAATGAGCTCAGGGTGTGTGTGTGTGGGACTTCCTCTCTCACAGCCTCCTCTTAAACGGGTTTTTTGCGCCCCACACCTTCACTACTCTGCTAATTATGCGCATTGAAGGTCCTTTACGACACCATGAAATCATAATGACACTACTGGCTCGTTGTCTTCTTTCCTCTACAGTGGTCAAGTACTTCATCCCCTCTTTCGGAGGCCAGTCCTACCTGGCGTTTCAGACCATGAGCGCCTATCACACAGTCCGCATCGCCATGGAGTTCAGGGCCTCTGAAATGAGCGGCCTTCTGCTCTACAACGGCCAAGAGGGCAAGAAAGACTTCATCTCTCTGGCTCTGGTCAATGGCAGGGTGGAGCTGAGGTGAGCGCACCGCCACTGACCCTTTTATTATTCTGCTTGTTCTCTTCTGATTAAATCTGGCCACGCTCCTTCGATCCACCCCCGGGGGGGCGGTGGACAGGGTCCTTGTTGCAGCAGCTGAGAGAAAAAATAAAAGACACAACGTGCACTGGAGATAATGAGGCAAATTAATTGGAGCAAGGAAACATGTTGCAAACAGCAACAAAGCGCCAGAAAGTAAATAAAGACGCAGAAGCTGCTGACAGATTTGAAGGTCACGGCTGTGAAGGCAAGATTTCAGAAATGTGTTCAAACTCGTAAATTGGCTGCTCACATGATCACGTTTGCAGATGGCGGGAGCATATGGACAGAAATGTCAGCGCGGTTCCAAATTTCTTATTTTATGTGTGCATTTTTTTTAGCAACAAACACAAAGTTGGGATTAGATGAATTCACGCATTAAAGCCCACACCAATGGAACCTTCTGATAAATGTCTCAAAAAAAAAAAAATGTTAATTTTTATATAAGTGCTCTAATTTATGTATATTTTGCAAAATCCAGATTTCTTTTCATGGAAAATGCAGATGCTTGTGTCGCCTTGTATCTATCAGCTTTTTCGGGAAACCCCAAAAAAAAATCAAATTTCTGAAGTAGAAGTCTCAAAATCCTGAAAGGCCATGTGTATCAAATATGATACACATGGTGTAACATACTGCAGCGTACATCGATGTGGGAACGTCTGAGTGGCACGAAGAAGAAGTCGCCACAGAAAATCAACCTTCTGGTCGATTGCATGCAAGAGGTGGTCATACTGTAATATATATGATCAATACTCTCATATTAAATGGCCAGTATTTTAATAGAAGCATCCATTGTTTATTGGATTGATTCCATTCCACCTTTCCTTTGTGACTTGTGACCCTGTGTGTCATTCAGTCTCAGTGTCTTCACTATCGTCTGATAGGTACAAATTCATTGTCATCTGTTTGGTGTGAAAATGGACGTGCTGTCTTTTAGGGTTACCCTGCCTTCGGGTGCTTTTAGAGGATACTGTCTATTTTGTCTTTGAAAAGCTGGCAGCAGCAAAGAAGCTTAAAGCAGCCTGTTTCCATTGGACCATTTTCCTGCCAACCTCCTTCTCCTTCGGTAGAATCGCATCCTTCAGGGCCGGGCGGCAGCTTCCGAAAGATGACTAATTAGAGATTCTGTGTCTGTTATGGCGCTCGTATTTCAAACTCCTTCGGCTTCCCTCATCTTTTGGGTTTTGAGTTGCACCTTGACCCCGCTGAGCGCCTTTCATTTCTGGCCAAGGTGGGCCCGTTCGATTTCTCTATTTTGGAGGAAAATCAATTGCAAACTGAAGGAGATCATTAGTCACTTGTGCTTCCAAAGGAGCTCGGCTTCAGTTCCAGAAAAGCTGCTTTGAGAGTCCCACCCACCGCTCTGAAAATCCAAGAGTGGGGAGAAGAGGTAATTATTTATGGAAGATAATTGCTCTCGGGTTGCGCTGATGCTCCCACATGTGTGGGTGCGTAAACGCCGCAGTTCTTGTCTGTGTTGAAATGGTCTTTCTCTCTCTCAAAAAAGAAGCTCATTAGTTTGCATTTAAATTGAAAAGTGTGAAAGACAGCAAACGCCTCCTTCCTGCCATTCAGCCTGAAGTCCCAATGGGAAGCCTGTGCCTTCTTCCTGTCCCCCTGACAGACGAAATGAAATGCCGTGTGGGCTAAACGAGCCGCTCTGTCACCTCTGCTCAGGTTCAACACGGGCTCAGGGACGGGCACTGTGGTCAGCAACGTACAGATCGACCAGGGTCGCTGGCATCAGCTGGTGGTGACCCGCAAACGGCGCAACGCCATGCTCAGCGTGGACAACGAGCCGCACATCGAAGGCGAGAGTCCACGCGGCACGGACGGCCTCAACCTGGACACCCACCTGTTCATCGGGGGAGTGCCTGAGGAGATGAACCAGGAGTAAGAGCGTGTGTTTGCTGTTGACGTGCAGGGCATGTAGGAAATCAGACGCCAGATAAACCTCGCCATCCTTTTCATAGCTCAGTATTCATTTCTATCTTCGGTCCATCTTACTGCCATGACCAGGTCTCCTCCTCTCGAGGTATATGAGGACAGAACATCAAACAACAAATGGCCATGCCACCTTTTATATGGTATAGAATTAGCACTGCTAAAAAAAAACTGTTTCCCTTTTGTTGTCCAGCGTAAGGGAAAGGACAGCAGCGGCCGCAGGTCTGGTGGGATGCATCCGCATGCTGGACGTCAACAACCGGGTGCTCAACCTCCAGGAGAACGGCGGAGACAGTCTGTACGGCAGCGGCGTGGGCGAATGCGGCAACAACCCCTGCCTGCCAAATCCCTGCAGGAACGGTGCAGCGTGCCAGGTCAAGGAGGCGGAGATGTTCCACTGCAGGTGCAGCAAAGGATTCTGGGGTAAGACGCCAGAAAGTGGCTGTTCAGTGGCACTCGTCCAAACGGGAAAAATCATGCCACTCCAAGCGCAACAGAAAAACATTCCTAACCGAAGCTTTGGAGCGCCTCGTTCAAAGCGTTCCGGCCACCGCTTTGCCGTCTCTTCGGGCGTTCACTGTGGGCCGGGCTTACCCACAAATCCTAAACCGGCCTGACGCGCCTCATCCGACAGTTGAACTCATGCCCCCAGCGGGAGAACTGGAAGTCATTTTGTAAATCTGTGTCCAACACGGAGCTGAGAGATTAGATGCTGACGCTGCACCGAAAACTTCCAACAAACAGGCAGTGAATGTCCCGAAGCCTTTCCTCTTCCTCTTCCCGTTCTTCCTCTCTTCAATCCCTTCAGCAGGCACCAGCTAGCAAGCAGCTCGGAACAGACTCTGTGCGGGTACCCGGCGCTGGTTGTACTGCAGGCTACTGCAGAAAGTTTCTGCAGAAGAGTCAAATTTTAACTTTTATGCTTGAATAGTAAAATACTTTATCATCTCATGGGGGGCATCTCAGTGTTTATGGAAACCACCTTTCAGACGAGTTTCAAGAGCCCTTTTCCATGAATTTGAAATGTGGATCAGTGAAGTGTGCCATTACCTTCTTATTGCCTTAGAGAGCCTTTTATAGTTTGTTGTTATTGGGAAACCTCGAGAGGAAGCCAAAATAGCCCTCCACGCCGAAAGAGCATCGCCGCGATCAAAGCTGCATTGACAACCTGGCGTAAATTGAGGAGCGATCACGGGGGGGGGGGGGGGGTTGGGCCGTCGCCTGGGCCGAAATAGAACTGCGGATGAGAAGGAGGCAGAGTGGAAAGTAAAGGTTGGCATGAGTGAGGGAAACCGGGGAAGCCCTCTGAGCTCAGCAGGGATTCATACTGGAGTGTTCTCCTCACCACAGGCTCTCACGGGTGAAGCAATAAAGGCCAATATTATCAACCACCAGACACTGCTGAGCCTCTCCCACAGTCAGCATTGTCCAAACACGGTTGTGTGCGGGGGGGGGGGGGGCTCCGCGTTTTAATCGGTGCTTGTAATATATCTAAATCCGATTAAATGACCGCCATTACAGAGGAAATCCTCAAGCCCCTCTCCGATGGAATACAAGTACAAATGGTTTCCTCGTCTGTGTGTTGGTCTTCAGGTCCAACTTGTGCCGACGTCCACGATCCATGCGAGCCCAACAGGTGCCATCCGTCCTCCCGGTGCCAGGCTCTTCCAGAGGGAGGCTCCAAATGCGAGTGTCCCATGGGACGGGAGGGGAGGCACTGTGAGAAAGGTAATCTGATGAGCGCTGGCTGAGCTCCGTGACCCGGAGTGCAATGCTGATCGAGGAGCGCCGGCGTCTTGCTTTCATTTCTGCGTGTTTCTCTTTCGGCTCTGTGATCTTTCCTTTCATCCTTCTTTGAAAAAGCTCTGACTCCGAACGTGGGGGCAAGACTTCAGGGTGGGCGGTGGGAGGGTTGCTGGTGATTGGCCCCACCGGGACGTTCGCCACATTGACTGTTGTGCTTGTTAGGGGCTAAAGCATGCAGCGGCAAAACCACAGAAGCTGACCGGGACGGGGAAAATAGATTCCCACCGGCTTATTTTTGGTGTTGTTGCCGAGTGAAGTTTTGTCGTCCACCCCCCCCCCCACCGTTGTAACCGGGGGGTTCGAATAAGCAAGGATCGCCTCCTTCAAAGCACAACGGGCCAGTTAGAAGATGACTAAACTAAATTGAGGTGAACCAAAATCAATTTTGTGTGAGCGAAAGCGTCTACTGTTGGAAAAGACTACCCCCCCCCCCCCCCCCAGGAATCAATGAGATGACTAATCGCATCAGTCCCCCCTGCCTGCAGTGATTTATGGGACCGTCAGTCAGTCGGAGTGTCAGCCCCCCATAGAGGAGCATTCAGGTGGATGCACCCTCAGGGCCGTGCTAAGACGAGTGTAAAAGACAGGAAGTCATCGTATTATTATTGCTCGTGCACGTTCTGCCGGGCAATGGCTTCCGTTCCGAGCGATCATCGATGCAGCGTGTTGCTGTGTTATCCGTGTTCTTCAGGGTATCCCCCGTAGCACCAAAGAGCAGGCTTGTCGTGGTGTCAATAGCTGCACCTAAGCAGAACTCTTTGAACCCAGATGATCCTCAAAAGCAGAAATGCAGGCGAGTCTGAATCAGACAGAAAGTAAATCTGATTTGGTGATTTTTGTGATTTTTTGTTTTATTTTTTGCTATATTCTTTCCCAATTTCAGAATGTTTTGAAGGCTTTTATTGCAGGTGCTAATTACATGGCAACACACCCAAAATGCCCTCAGAGCTTGCTTCAGCTCTCGATATAATGTCGTCCGACATCTGATCTGAAGGGTCGCTGTGCAACAGCTTCTTGTTGGTCACACGCACACACACACACACACACACACACACTGCCCTATGAACTTATCTGAGCCACTCTGTTTCTCTAATAGACTTTTGTTTAGTGCGAAATCCATGTTGTGTGTGTGAGAAACTCTTTTCCTTTTGCTTCTTAATGTTGCCATCATCATTTGCATTCTTCCACACAATAGCTAATTAGCTTTCTCGTCTCTGTCTGCTTTTCCCAGCCGGACTTTTCTGAGCTAATCCCAGCCAATTACAAATAAACGCTTTCTTGCTGCTATGTGTGTGTGTGTGTGTGCACGCATTCTAATTTATGGTGGTTTTCATAGGAATAAAAAGCATGATAAACACCCCCCGGTGACACTTGACTGATTCTTAAACGGTTGGCACGGTGCCTGTCCTAATCGCTCCGGATAGACAGAAACGGGACGTTGCGAAAGACATTCATTTAGCAAAAGGCCCACAAAAAACTACAGTGGCTGCATTATTCCATCTGTCCCAGCTGTGGCATTAAACTCCTCACGCCTCCGATGGGTCTTTGTTATGCAGCGGCGGGCTGCGTAATTAGTCTGACATTGATTTTTATTCTGTGTGTGTGTGTGTGTGTGTGAACAGAAAGCTTCACGAGCACAAATCCATCTCTTTTCCATAACGCTGACGGGCACCTCGTAGATATTCTGACTACGGAATTTCAATTCTGTCAGCAGCAAAAATGGAAGCTGAGGGCGAGTGTGGTGTCTTTGTTTTCCCAGTGGCGGAGAGACGAGGCGCCTACATGCCGCTCTTCAGTGGGGATTCGTACTTGGAGCTGAAGGGGCTCCACCTCTACGGGCATGACCTTCGGTAAGCCTGTTAGTGTGATCTGGTGAAGTACTAATGCCAATGTCCTGTGTAAACCTTTGTTCCTTCCGTGTGTGCCTGCAGTCAAAAACTCAGCATGACAGTGATCCTCATGGCCAACGACTCCAACGGTTTGATCTTCTACAACGGTCAGAAATCAGACGGCAAAGGAGACTTCATCTCCCTGTCGCTCAACGACGGGATCTTGGAGTTCCGCTATGACCTGGGGAAAGGCCCCGCCACCATCAGGTCAGCAACGGCAAATTCTGAGTACAAAAGACCAGTCTCAAAGGATGAGAAAGATTGTCGGATTGCTTTATTCGTCATTTGGACAGGTTTTCAATGAGCTGCCTGTCGTGTGTGACTCACTCGACTGTTTCTCATTCAGGAGTAAACAGCCAATCCAGCTGAACGTGTGGAAAACCATCAACCTGGAGCGCTCCAACCGCAAAGGGGAGATCATGGTGAATAAGAAGGACCCCGTCCGAGGGGAGGCGCCGGTAAGAAAGGCCAAGACGCTGCCGTTTATGGTTGCCCAAGTCTGGCGGGCATCTTGATCGTCTCTGTGCTGTTAACCCATCATCGCCATGAGGTTCGGCTTGAATGCGACGCCCCCCCCGTTAACCGTCGTTTTCCCATACCTGTTCCCGACGTGTGGCTCTGTCGGCTTGATTTGCTGAAGATACGCTGTCGATGTCTGTCGAGGTCAGAGAGAGAGAGAGAGAGAGAGAGAGAGAGCTCCAGACGGGACAGTTTGATGGGCCGTCATTTTGGAAGTTGTATTCTTTGAACCTTCACCTTCCAGCCAGCTGCCGTACTTTTATAGAGATGAAACGTGGAGCGGCAAACAGAAAGCAAAACCAACTTTTACTTCTAAGTATGCCCGAGTCAATTTAATGAATGCGGCCTTTGAGGTGGCGTCTGGGGAGGTGGAGGCAGATAAAGGCGATAGCAGCGGCAGCGAGAAGCGCGTAATGAAGCTCCCCAGCCCTGCGTCTAGAGTCTAGACCAATATAGCAGCTACACCTGCTCCACGTGAAGGCAGTCGAATAGTGCGGATAAGCTTGCAAGTGCAATTTGTGATTACGAACATGGACTCTGTCAACGCCGTCATCTTCCTCTTGCTGCGCTGCCGCCCGCCGCCCGCCGTCCGTAGGGTAACTGTGTTTCTCTCCGGGCGCACAGGCAGACAATCACATTAAGAGAGGAGAGCGAGGGAGGAGGGGAATCAGGGAGGGAGGGCAGGGACAGGGGGATGAGCTGAGACTTGTTGAGGCCAGAGCATCCATCCAGTATGGCTCTTCTTTCATCCAGCTTTAAGAGCCAAGGGGCCATTTGGAGGAGGCGTCGCTCTATGTTTGACCACCGCTGGTCGCACGCTAGCATACGCCTGTTGCGTGCTAGGAGCTGTCGCCGTGCCGGCGGCACCTCAAGCTGCGGTCGAGGTTCAGTGGCGCTCCTCGCAGCCTCCCGTTCAGGACGCCTTCTCCTTCTCATCTGTGTTTGTGGCACCAGCTGCTTCCTGCATGCCCTTCTTACACTTGCAAGCTCGTTTGCATTTACTCCTTTTACACACACTTGCACAGCTTTGTGGTGTTGTTGTTGTTTTTTTGTATATACTATAAGTAAGGCATGTATGCATGTGCAAAAAAGAAAAGCGCTCTTCTCGTGTTGTTTTTGAAGGAACTGGCAGATGGTGTGTGTGTGTGTGTGTGTGCGTGCTCTTTTCCACTTGCCCAGCTCAAACACTGAGTAGCCTTCCCCTAATAACTATCTTCCTCCCTATTTTCTTTTCTTCTCCATTATGTGCTGTCTGGAAATAAGAAATCACGCAAGGTAATGAGACAAATCCCAGTCACACCTCCGCCCATGTTTCATTTGAGTCGTTCTCCACGTCCCCTCACCGCCATCTCTCCATTCAAGAAACAGCACAGAACAAAAACAGACACTCCTCAGAGCTCCAGAAGCACCAGCTCCAGTGGGGGGGTGGGGGGGGCACGTCACGTCACCATTTCATAAAGAGATGTTCTTCAAGAACGCGGTTTGGCTTTTCCCTCAGTCCATCTGCCGCGGGGGTGGAAGAGGGCGGGAAGAGGGAAAGGCGACAGTCGTCTTTCTGACGACCATTGTTTTTTAGCAACAAAGAAATGTCTTCATTAATCCAGCGTAGGCTGGAATATCACGCCAGTGCCACATGGCTGTCGGAAAGCGAGAGCCGAGTCGTGGAAGGCAAGCGAGGGGGGGGGGGGGATGATATACCGTCGGAGAAGGTGAGGTGCCAAGCCAAACCGAGCTGTTCTTTCGTCATCCACTCACACTCCTTGTGGAAACTGCCACCGTCCTTCATGAAATCAAAGTCTTTCACACCTTCACCCGCCCACTAGCCCATAACATCACTGACAACACTCAGTGAGCATCACAGAGCAGGAGCCGCGCCGTAAAACCAGCTGTCCTCGCTCACCGGGGGGGGGTGCGAAACGGAACACAACATGATGCACCAACTAATCGCATGTCAGTCTCGCTTTAGAGCCTAGAAAGGAGACTTTACACATTTCCAAAGGGTACGATAATCAAGTGGGATTAAAGAAGAAGCAGGTTCAACACGTCAGCGCTGCCCTGCAATTGGTGGCAACTTGTTCTCTTGACTTAGAGCCATTGACCACAGATGGTCCAGCTTTGGCCAAGGTCTCACCACTTCCCCTTCACTCCAAATCGTGTACCCCCCCCCCCAAAAAAAAAAGCTGAGCTGGGTTCAGCTCGCCTGCGCAGACCCTGTTTATTCGGCCCCTTCCATCGTTTTATAGTAATTAACTCCGGTTTACCCCTCTGGCAGTTACTGCTCGACATAAAGTAAAGAGCATTCATTCCTTCCCTCTGAAGTGGGCTAGCTCTTTCATGCAAAAGAGAAAAGTGTAGTACCTTGCGATAGCAAAAAATGATTGTCCCAAAGGTTGCGTAGCTCTCAAGCTGCACAAATACACTGCGCTCCTCTCACTGTGAAAAGGCCGGTGCTCGTGATCAGCCATTCTTTGGCAATATCTGTGAAGGACCATCCGTCTCTCAAGCCCAGCCGGCTCCTGATTCGTCTTTGTACTATTTATTTATTTTTTTTACGTCTCCCAGATAGAAAATAATTAACCAGTTTTTCTTGGAGACAGAGAAATCAATTACGTTATAATGTATCAAGTGCACTGACGTTTAAAAATAGCCCAGGGACGTGCTGCTCGAGCGTCTGTCGGCTACAAAATGGATAAATAGCTTCTTTTGTTTTTAATTGGGCTATAAGAATGTGACATGTCTGCAAATGTGGTTTGTTCATCTCACTATTAATATCTCAGCTGAAAGGCTGCCTTTCCAGCCGACTAGAGAAAAACCTTCATTTATTCCCCCCCCCCCCAGGATAAATTTCCAATGGAGGAATGTTAATCTTGTTTGTTTACACGGATCACCAGCTGACGCCTCCCTT